>NW_026923836.1:0-222927 GCF_032062105.1 Saccostrea cuccullata
AAATGACAAATAAAAAAAATTAATGCTGGATTTGTCTGCTCGTTCTGTTGTGTAAAATATATTGATACCTGTAACAGGAGAACTGTTTGCCTTTTAGCAGCAGCTATTGCATTGGTAAAAATTTTGTCACTCTGCTCTAAGTCCAATGGTTAGGCATACTTATTCTAATTATTTAAATAATTTATGCATATATTGTTACATTTCACTGATCAATAATATGTGGTACAATTTTACTTTTTCTGAAAATCTTATTTTTATATACATGTACATACAATGTATTGGGGGCTCAATAAAAAAAAAATCAAAAATCAAAAAAAAAATCAATAACATGTGGTACAATTTTACTTTTTCTGAAAATTTTATTTTTTTATACATACAATGTATTGGGGGCCAAATAAAAAAAAATTAAATAAATAAAAAAAAATCAATAACATGTGGTACAATTTTACTTTTTCTGAAAATTTTATTTTTATATACATACAATGTATTGGGGGCTCAATAAAAAAAAATTAAAAAAATCAAAAAAAAAAAAAAAAAAAAAAATCAATAACATGTGGTACAATTTTAGTTTTTCTGAAAATTTTATTTCTGTATACATACAATGTATTGGGGGTTAACAGCGGGTGCTACTGGATCGAGAGGACTAGTACAGGCACTTGATCCGACCTCTTATATTTTCATTTTATGAAAATCTGGTAAAAATTTCAGTATGTTGGTGTTTGGTACGAGATCATGATGTATTCAAAAACCCCTTTAGCAAAGAACAAAGAATGGCAAGACGTGACTCATACTTATTCCATTTCAAAAGGCAACAATATAAGTGTTGTAACAGCATACAGGTGAGAACTTTACCCTGGTAGTAAATTCCATAAACTTTTGGAGATTGAATAAAAGAGCATTATCAACACAAAACAGCCTTATGGAAAACTTCTTTCGGTTAAAGTACAGTAAGAAAATCGGATGCAAATTTTAGAAAACACATCCAAAAGCGCCCGCGTGGTCCAGTTAATAAAACGTTTGCTTTTTAGTAGTGGAGTAAGAAGTTGATACCCATGTCGCTGGGTTCGATTCCAACAAAATTAAGCCTTCGCGCCACAAGAGAGACTATAATAAATGAAAAAACAGCTCGTAAAACCACTGCTCTATATAATTGACTGAAATATTTCATTAAAAAAGGCGAAATCAAGGAAAATCTCTAACGAATCAACCGAGTTTTTTAATATTAGATATTTGTTATATAGCTTGTCTTTTACTGAAATGACTAATTTCTTTTTCATATCAAGAGATCCTCGGAGTTTGGGGACTTGTTCCACGTTCCAGTCAACATTGATCCCTACCAGAAGTCCTGGAAAGCTACTGTTCGATGAACAAAACACAAGTTGGTTACCTACATCATATTTAACCCCCCCCCCCTCTTCACCGTCATTGTTAACATTTACCCACACATTCCAACAGGGGGGTATGTTTCCAAGTTTATCGAAGTGGTGAAAGGCTTCTTGAAAGATACCAACAAACATGTACATAAATTCAACTGATACATCGCAACAAAATTCATATTAATACGGATTATAACTGACTAAATGGACATCTAAATGTTATCTCAATCTTTATTTACCTTAAGGAGGCTAGGGGGTCAACTAATTATTTTTTTATTAACCACCAGATATAACTTAAATTTTGGGATATGATATCTTAAGCTGTCAACTATCATTTGGCAAAGAAAAATTTCATAAATTTTAGCTTTGAAATTTGATCATTTTATAGTATCTTTATATGGAGCTCCTCTTCTAATGGAGATCAAAATAGTCTAAAAATGGCCACGACTACCCAGCATCTTTAATAAACATCTGAATCATATCTCATTTGATAAACATGAATTTCAAACAAACACATGTACATATGTAGAATCAATGTATTGTTGACTTGATAGTTAGAATATCACATTATATTATGATAAACTACCGGTTTGCACATCTGAAATATCTGCTGAATTCATGATCATGAACATCCTGTCGCCCGAGTGGCGCAGTGGTATGAACATCTGCTCTAGAGTCGCGGAGTTTAAAGGAGTTGATACTTACGTCGCAGGTTTGAATCCCACTGTTGGGCATTGAGACCGGTCGAGGCCATATAGACTGAACCAAACTTTTAAATGTTTACCTAACATTTTATAAGTTTTAAAGAACAAATGCATACGATAAATTATTTCCTTAATAATTATTGTTAATGATACATATTTCAAGGATGTAACTGATGTTGCGAAAATTTCAGGTAAATATCTCGTCAGAATTTTGGCAAAGTGTCCAGGAAATGATGTACCCTCAAAATGAAAATTCACATAAAATTATCTCTATGGAGTAAGACCACCATTAACTCTAATGACAGCAGGACTTCCTTTACTGTTGGATACGATGTACCCCTGAATAGGAAACTGACCCATCTGCTGCCACACCTACTGCCTAGATCTTTCCAAACCATTGAAATTGGAAGGGGGGGGGGGCTTTGATATTCCTTATAATAATCCCAAATGTGTTCAATGGGATTCAGGTACGGGGATTTGACAGTGCATCATCACAAAGAGGCCTTTTGGTCAATATCCTAGGATGTTTAGCATGTAAGTGCACCGCTTTAAGGATGATTAAGTTTGTTTGATATGATATTAGACTTCTACGAGCACCGATTTCTTATTATTGTCTTACGATAAAATTGTTTGTTTTCATGTTTCTAAAATTATTTCAGGACAATTTAACACTCTTTCAACCTAATGTGACGTAAAACCTTGGCCTCAGAGAAAGATCCAGATCACTTCCGGTTTGGTTAAATTTTGTCCAAATCTTTCAAATTGTGATAAATTGGCGGTGAAAATGACGTGCAGTCTGTAGATATATGTGTTTAGATGGGTTTTATACTGGTTGCAAATTTTTAAAAGTTATATCAAGGACAATTGAAAACTACAGTAAAAGTAAGTAAAACGCGGTGCAAGGATGATCCAGGTGTAATGAAATAGAATCATAATGGATTGAAATGCCTTTGAAATCGTCCAATAGAATCATTTGATAATTGCCCAATCAGCGCTTGATATTATAACCAATCAGAGTTCCAGAATCATCAACCAATCATTAGGAATTAGAATAAGGTATAAATATGGACGCTCAAGAAGATTTCGGTTACTGTAAACCATCTATTATTTTCGCGATTCGTCCGTTTAAAATCAATCCGCGACGATTAATTTCCGCGAGCGAGGAAACATTTTCTACAAATCCTTAGCAAAATGACTGGTTCGCGGCTATTAATATTCGCGAGTTAAAGGAGGTCGCGGAACTCGCGGATATTTCTCGCACGCGAATAAAAGTTGGTTTACAGTACTTGGTCGTTACTCATCATTTGAGTAACACCTCCTGGGCTAGATTCTTGGTCTGTGTCGGGAAACAACAGAATTGTTCGTTAGACCACTCAGCCCAGGAACCTAGTTCCTTAATAGTGTGTCTCAGTGACTATAGTGTCTTGATGACTTAAAATAGTGTCTTGGTGACTTTTGATAAAGGTGTCTCAGTGACTCTAAGGTAGTTGCAAACTGTGTCGGGAAACAACAGAATTGTTGGTTAAACCACTCAGTCTGCAACTACAGTGATATAACTTTATATTTGATACTTGATTATTAGTGATCCTTTTGTTATTGTTTGTTTTATAGTTAGTTTTCTAATCATTATCCAGATAGGACCTAGGAAAAATATATATAGTGAATTTAAGTCAGTTGTTTGCCATTGTTATTAAAGTTTGTTTTAATTCGATATAAACGTGATTCTTAGGAAGGAATCCTAAGCGGACCCAATAGATAATTATTTGTACTTTGGAAAAACGTTACAAATTTGGTGGCAGCGGTTTTAGGAATATTACGTTTATATATTTAGTATCATTTGTTAATCTATTATTTGTTTTCATTTCGTGGGTATATTGTAAAACATGGCTGACAAGGACATTACCGACATTGACAAAGAAATAACATTCATGGAGCAGAAGTTACAAGAGTTGAAAAATGACAGTTTAAGCATTCACAATGCTAGTTTAGCCAAGAATACAAGTGCTAATAAAACAAGTACGCCAGATGTTCAATCAGATACGAAATCAAAATATTTAGCTTTTGCATCAGGCATATTTTCAGATATAGACTTTCACGGTGATGTTAAACCGAAAAAGCATCCCATAGGAAAAGTTTCTTGGGAAGATGAAATGTTGTTTGGTACAAGTAGTGTTCCTTCCGATGAGGGCAAAAGACCTGGTTATTTAATGTCAACACCAGTCTCTGGAAGTGCAACAGAGTCAAACATTACTAATCGCCGAAAGGATCGTCGATTTAGTAGACAGGATGCAGAGACCAATATCATAACAGCAGTAGAGAAGAAACCACAGACCCATATAAAACCTGCAACATTTGATGGTACGGGATCCTGGTTAGATTACCGTTCCCATTTTGATGCATGCGCCATGTTCAAGAAGTGGACGGGACTAGAGAAAGGTTTATATTTAGCAGTTTCCTTAAGAGGACAGGCTCAAGGTGTACTGGGGAATTTGCCTAACACACACAAGCATGACTATGTCTTACTTGTGAATGCATTAGAGGAGAGATTTGCACCTTCGAATCAAAATGACTTGTATAGGACCCAACTGCGAGAACGCCAACAACGAGCAACGGAAACTTTACCAGAACTGGGACAATCAATAAGAAGACCCACAAGCTTGGCATACCCAACGGCACCAAGAGATGTGCAAGAAACACTGGCAAAGGAACAGTTTATTGATGCTCTCCTAGATTCTGATATGAGATTGAGAATTAAACAAGCAAGGCCATTAAACCTTAATGATGCTATTCGACATGCTGTCGAATTGGAAGCATTTGTTAAATCTGATCATAAAATGTTAGAAAAACAAACCCACTTACGACCAATGCAGTCAGAAAACACTGAGGGAAACAAGAAAGTCATAACAGATCAGATCAACACAAGTATATTGGTAGAGCTGAAGGATGAAATAAGAAAACTTCGTAAAGAAGTTAATGACATGAAAGCGAAGAATTCCTAGGATATTGTATACAAAAAGAAATCTGGAGCTACCAGCAATAGACGCTGCTATTTGTGTAGATCTCCAAATCATTTCCGATATGACTGTCCACAAGGTTATAGAACTCAACAAAACACAGCATCACAAAAGAAATATTCATATAGTACAAAGAAACATCCTGTACAAAACACATTCAAAAGCATCACGTCTTACAAAGCTCAAGTTGGGGTAAACCAGAATGACCCTGAGGCTGGAATGTACGTGAAAGCTACCATACAGGGAATTGAAGCGAATTTGCTTGTTGACACGGGAGCAACACTATCAGTACTGTCCAGTAAAGTTTACGAGGCTATACAAAACAAGCCAGTTTTGTACAAAACCGATCAAATAGTCTTTTCCGCATGTGGAACCGACTTAAATGTGAAAGGAAAAACTAGCATTTGCATAAATCTGGGTGAGAATTTTTATAGCCAAGATGTCATCGTAGCAGATTTTTCTCTTGATGGAGTATTTAGACTTGACTTTATGAAGAAATACAATTGTACAATAGACATAGTTAATGGGTATTTTAAGGTAAACGACAAAGTTTACAAAGTTGATTTCTTTGGCAAAATCGGTTGCTTTAGAATTAACTCGAAAGAGATGATTGTTGTTTCTGCCAGATGTGAGATAGTGACTTATTGTAAGGTCTCAATGCCGTCAAAATCCTACCACATGAAAGAAGTTTTAGGTATGGTAGAACCATCGTCGAAGTTCCTCAAATCAGGAAAAGCATCAATAGCAAGATCAGTTGGATATGTAAAAGATGGAGAAATACCAGTCCGAATGATGAATCCAGCCCATGAACACCAAACAGTGTATCCAGGAACATTTATTGCAAATATGAGTTCAGTTGACAATGTTTTTGAACCAACCTCTACTGTAAATAAGACATGCAAAGATCTGCCCTAAATGGTGGTGAAATACCTAAATTACAGAAGTTTCTGGCTAGGTATGCAGATATATTTGCGAGGTCAGACAGAGACTTGGGACATACTTCACTGGTCAAACACACGATTGATACCAAGGATGCACGCCCATTGAAAGAACCTCCCACAGGGTTTAAACTTAACGCTCGCCCACTCGCAAATTGCGAGTAAATTTTGGTGTGGGCTCATAGAATTTATAACTTGCTCGCCCACGTGGCGAATAAAAATTCTGCCAGGTCCGATTTCATTCCCAATAACCTTACTAAAAACAGACATTTTCCGCAGGTTCTTGATTTAAAACTACAGACAAATGAAATAAATCACAGCAGCATGGTCCTATTGTTCGTAAATATCCTTCATCTTTTCCATTTAAAGCACTACATTATTTGTGAAATCCCTAAAACGATCGTCTTTTCCCTAACCCGAATTTCCTCCATTCCTCTGTACATGGTTGATACGTGAGAGATATACAATTTTAATAACTCCCAACTTCATAATCACATGGATAGCAAGTGTTTTCACTTATTACAGATACGTTGTAGTTAAAATATTTAACCTAGAAAAATATTATTTATGTGTCATTGTCACTTCATCAGTTGAACTAGCAAATACATGCATGTACCAGGATTACATGAAGGGGCTACATATAGGCCAATCAAGTTACCATGTAAAAAATGGGTCGTAAAAGTGTTGATTAAATTCAATTTTATTTCCTTTGATTAAATATTTATATGACATTTAATTTTTTTAAAGCAAGAACTCCAATTTTAAATAAATGTATTATTATACATGTTTTTTTTTGTATCTACTTTTGTCCCAGTGTCTACAAAGGGTTTTTTTATCTTAGAGTCTGTGGGCTAACAAATTTAGCTGTGGGCTCCTTAATTTGAAATGTCAGGGGCCCACATGGCTCGTGGAAATTTCAGTTAAGTTTAAACCCTGTCCCAGAAGAATTCCACATCATTTACAGGATGAGATGAACAAGCAATTAGATGACATGCTTGACAGGAAAATCATAGAGAAATCGAATAGTCCATGGGCATCAGGAGTCGTTTTGGCCAAGAAGAAAAATGGTTCTTTGCGATTTTGTGTGGATTACAGGCGATTAAATGCAGTTACAGTCAAAGACGCCTACCCACTTCCACGCATCGACGACTCGTTAGACAGTCTTGCCGGAGCAAAGTGGTTCTCAACCCTCGACTTGTGCTCCGGGTATTGGCAAGTTAGCATGGATGACTCAGATAAACTAAAAACGGCATTTGCAACTAAACGTGGTTTATACCATTTTAATGTTATGCCGTTTGGCCTTTGCAATGCCCCGGCAACCTTCGAAAGCTAATGGAAACTGTTCTGAGTGGCTTGCAATGGCAAATATGTTTGGTGTACCTAGATGACATCATTGTTATCGGAACATCGTTTATCAACATGTTAGAAAACCTCACACATGTATTTGATAGATTGTCATCTGCTAACCTAAAACTGAAAGCAAGAAAGTGTCACTTGTTTCATAGGACTGTTGAATTTCTCGGACATGTGGTATCAGAGGAAGGAGTAAGCACAGATCCTTCAAAAATTTCTGCAGTACAAAATTTGTCTGTGCCTACAAATTTAACAGAGGTAAAAAGCTTTTTAGGTCTTTGCAGCTACTACAGACGTTTTATACACAACTTCGCAGCAAAGTCAAAGCCACTGAACAAATTGACTGAGAAGGGATCAAATATCAGATGGACAGATAATTGTCAAGCATCCTTTGACTCACTTCGAAATGCACTTATCTCCGCACCAATTCTTGCCCATCCTGACTTTACACAGTCATTTATTTTGGATACAGATGCTAGTGACGTAGCAATAGGGGCAGTTCTTTCACAGACACAAAACGGAGTAGAAAGAGTAATTGCTTTTGGAAGCAGAACCTTATCAAAAGCAGAACGGAAATATTGCGTCGCAAGGAAGGAGCTGTTGGCTGTTGTCTACTTTACAAAGTATTACAAGCACTACTTGTATGGCAAACAGTTTTTAGTCAGAACAGATCACAGTTCTTTGAAATGGCTAATGAACAGCAAGAATCCAGAAGGCCAGCTTGCTCGATGGTTTGAATCACTGAGCAATTTTCAAATGACCATTGAACACAGACCAGGGAATAAACATGCAAATGCCGATGCCCTAAGCCGTTTACCTTGCAGAAAAGCATGCTGTACATCTTCTGAAAATATAGTTAATGCTTTAAGTAGTGTTGCACCTCAGGAGAAGTTGTCTTTAAAAGCCAAACAAAACGATGACAGAGACATAAATCAACTGATCAAATGGGTTGAAAAAAGGTGTAAAGCCGGAGTCATCAGAGATTTCTGGTTATAGCTACTTCATTAAGTCTCTATGTTCTCAGTGGGATGCTCTGGTATTAGAAAATGGAATGCTCTTCCGAAAGAAAAAGCACGAAAATGACAAAGTTTCTTTGCAAGCTATTGTGCCATACAGTGAAAGACGAACAGTATTAGGACAGTTCCATGATGAAAGGACGTCTGCACATCTTGGGATAAAGAAAACACCGGCGAAGATAAAATCCAAATACTATTGGCCAGGATTGCAGAAGGATGTTAAATTGTACATTGCTGGTTGTGAAAAATGCCAAAGGCGAAAATCACCAAATACTACTAAACGTGCCCCGATGCAAGTTGTCACTTGCGGCGCACCAATGGAACGTATTGTTACAGATATATTAGGCGAACTTCCCATGTCCAATAATGGTAACCGATATATACTAGTCGTATCGGATAACATTACTAAATGGACAGAAAGTTTTCCTATGGCTAATATGGAAGCCGCAACTGTAGCTAAGGTGATAGCGGAAGAAGTCGTAGCCCGCTTTGGAGTGCCTGGAACTATTCACTCCGATCAAGGAGTCCAGTTTGAAAGCAATCTTTTTACAGAAATGTGCCGGCTTTTGAAAATAAAGAAAACACACACCACCACGTACCACCCCCAATCGAACGGGATGGTTGAAAGATTCAACAAAACTCTGGCTACCATGTTATCAGCCTATGTCAATGAGCACCATATGGATTGGGACGAACATCTCCCATACGTAATGATGGCATACAGAGCAGCAGTCCACAAATCAACTGGCGCAACTCCAAACAAAATGATGTTAGGTAGAGAGGTCGCTACACCTCTGGATATTGTATATGAGGTCCATTCTGATATTAAGAGAATACCGCAGAATAGATGGGGTTGGGAGTTACAAGAAAAACTAGTGCTTATTGTAACGGGGACCGTTACAGATGTTCCCCAAACGCTCCCCAACTCCCTTTTGGTGCCATATTACTTGTAAGCTTCATTAAATAAGCAAAAACATATGCATTTGAGACATTAACAACGCCAAGTTCATTCAAATTTTAGCATTGCACGTGTGCGCATGTTAATGCATGTGCACAATGACCATATCATCCTGTCTACACAATCTATATATTTTTTATATACAAAATATTAAAATATTTAATCCAAAAGTATTGAAAAACATGCTCATTCCAGTATATTTTTGATTTCACCCATTTCACGTGCACGCACGTGCATATATGAGCATGGTGACCATATCTTCTTATAGAAGTCCATTACATCTATCTATGTTCTAAATCCCAACCCGTTTGGTTGAAAACCAAGGGAGTTATAGCTGTTTAAAGTTTCAGCCAATCAGATTACAGCGCAAGTACACGCACGTGTATGCATGTGCATTGTGACCATACCTTCTTGTAAAAGTTCATTATGTCTGTCTATGTTCCAAATCCCATCCTGTTTGGTTGAAAACCAAGGGAGTTATAGCTATTTAAAGTTTAAGCCAATCAGATTGCAGCGCACGTGCATGCACGTGTTTTCATAATAATTGCTATATATCATGTTGTAAGACATCTTAATGCATGGCTATGTTCAAAAATTTCATAGGATTTCGTCGACAAACAAGTAAGATATAGAGACTTTAGTTTCAGCCAATCAGAGCGAAGTGCACGTGCATGCGCGTGAGATCTTGCTATTTTGATCATGTCATCATGTGTATAATACTATTATACATTCAAATTATGAGTTTCAAAGCATATAATCAAATCAAAGTACTCAGAAGTACTGAAAGCCAGGCTCATTTACAGGGTAATGAACAAAGACCGTGGTGACAGTTTAAAATCAAGTTCAGACGTTTAGAGGATATGTTACACACAAAAATATGGCATGTAAGGTATTAAAAAGTTTTAAAAATTAAATAAAATATAGCTAGAAATTAACAGCGTAAAATATTTATCACATGTATCGTTTCGGGGTTTTATATACAAACGGAAGTAAATAAACACCGATGCAGCAAGATTAATTAAGGTCAAACGACTATGCACTGATGTGTCCGCAGCGGGGAGTTTTGCATCAAGTCATTAATGATGTTCCCTGCATTTGTGTTAGCCAGATAGTACAACCTTTATTTATAGAATATGACGCAGACAGTGATACCTGATGAAAACCTTTCGCACCTTTTGAATTGCTTTGTAAAATATTAGTCAAAGGAGCCAGGAAAAATATTAAAAATATTAAACAATTTAATATTTTGATAAAAATATTCGATTTACTATTTCTTAAGGTGTTTGAATGGATTTTGTTTTCTCAACAGCGACTGGGCGTACGTACTATATTTTCACTCGTACACTCAATTTGGCGGTGAAGAAGCAGCATTTTCTGTTGCTCACCGTCGCAATAGCCGGGCATTGCTCTACGAGCAATGAGCCCGGCTAAAAATAGAAAAGTTACGGCCATATCTATTATATTGGTCATTTTACGTGTTGCACGTGCGCGCTCTTGCAAGCACGTGCGCGCAAAATGACCTTGATTCCGCAAATCTACATAACATGTCTACTAACCCTAAAAAGGTTTTACCTACTTCGGGTGAACAGTTTACAAGATCACTCGCGGACAAAAAAGTACCCAGGAAGAAGAAGAAAAATAATAATAAGAAACAGAGTAAAAACAATATGTTCCCCAACTTCGTTTGGGGAACATAATTAGAAGAAGCACATGCAGTTGTCAGGGAAATGACAAAAGAGAGTATAGAACGACAGAAGTAGTACCATGATAGAAAATTACACTGGCAGTCATTTAAGCCAGGTGAAAGAGTTTACGTTTACTTCCCAAAACGTAAGACTGGTACATCTCCCAAATTTACATCGTATTGGCAAGGACCATTTGAAATTATTGAGAAATGTTCCAATGTTACTTATAAAGTAAGCTGTGGATACAGGGGTACAAACCAAGTAATTCATACTGACAGAATACGGCCAATGAAAGACCAAATCTTAACATCAGAACCTTTGCAAGAGAATAACAATGCAGAAAATACAATGTCTGATTCCTTAGAAAACATTGCTGAAGATGCTGAGGAAACATATGAAAAGGAGAGTTTTCAGGCAGATGGCAAACGAAAGAGAAGCAGACCAGCCTACCTTAGTGATTACGTCTCTTTCTGAATATGTGAATAAAAATCAGTTGGGTAGGAAATACTACTACAGTTTTGAAGTTCAATGTTTTTAACCTTGTTATACTCTTGTTTACCTATGCGAGGACGCATATATTTTTCGAAGGCGTGGGTAATGTAATGAAATAGAATAATCATAGTGGATTGAAATGCCTTTGCAATAGAATCATTTGATAATTGACCAATCAGCGCTTGATATTATAACCAATCAGAGTTCCAGAATCATCAACCAATCATTAGGAATTACATGTAGAATAAGGTATAAATATGGACGCTCAAGAAGATTTCGGCTACTTGGTCTTTACTCATCGTTTGAGTAACACCTCCTGGGCTAGATTCTTGGGCTGTGTCGGGAAACAACAGAATTGTTCGTTAGACCACTCAGCTCAGGAACCTAGTTCCTTAATAGTGTGTCTCAGTGACTATAGTGTCTTGGTGACTTCAAATAGTGTCTTGGTGACTTTTAATAAAGGTGTCTCAGTGACTTTTAGGGTGTGTTTTTAGGTAGTTGCAAACTGTGTCGGGAAACAACAGAATTGTTGGTTAAACCACTCAGTCTGCAACTACAGTGATATAACTTTATATTTGATACTTGATTATTAGTGATTCTGTTGTTATAGTTTGTTTTATAGTTTGTTTTCTAATCATTATCCAGATAGGACCTAGGAAAAATATATATAGTGAATTTATGTCAGTTGTTTGCCATTGTTATTAAAGTTTGTTTTAATTCGATTTAAACGTGATTCTTAGGAAGGAATCCTAAGCGGACCCAATAGATAATTATTTGTACTTTGGAAAAACGTTACACAGGTTTCAACATTCCAACGGCTCTCCCTTCTTTCTCGATATTCATTTTGCCAATGTTTTGTGTCTTTTAGTGAACCCAGTTTTTAAAATTTAATAATGATAAAAAAAGATGCTAATTACATAAAACACGTCCTGCAAAGTACAGATTTATTGTTTTTAAGCTTCGTCACGGAACACTGGTTTTCATCGGTAATATTTGAATTTCTTTCAACATTTGTTGAGAAGACTGATTTGTTGTAATAATTTGAAAATATCATAATATTCTATCAAGTAGGATTCAAATAAATACAATTTTTAAAGTGAATACTTAAAAGTTTTGTTAAGTGTAAACCGAGTTCTCTTGTCTCAATATGTGCTGGCACAGTGCTGCTTAATGGCCCCGAGCCAAGCATAGATAAAATTTGCAGCTCTCCACTGGAAAGTTGTGGCATCTGCATCAGAGTGAAACATTCTTGAGTGGGGCGTAAAGACTATGCTACCTGTAAAATGATTTTTAATTAATTTTCAAAGTTGTTAATTTTGTGTACAATATTGAAATCTTTCACAATTACAGATGAGACGGTTAACTACTGGGTGATGAATACCGATTATGTGAATTATGCCTTAGTCTATGGCTTTAAGGATGAGAACACAAATGGAACTACAAAGGTAGCCAAGTCATGGGTTTGGAGCAGAAAGCCATCTTTAGCGCCATCCTTCTTAAAGAACATCAATACTCAGCTGCAAAACCTGTGCTTGAACAAGACTCCTGTTTCTCGTACTTTGCAAAAGAGAGGTTACTGTTTATTTGATTTCTTTACCTTCTTCATATATGTGTCACCACAAAGCCTACAGCATAAAATTGCATTCAACCCAAACAATTTTTTTCGCTGTTTTTCCCTCGAATTCACGAACCAGCGAAACAATTACATGTCTATTTATCGTCGAACATTAAAAATTTGATCTAATGATTTTTACAGTAATAATGCTAATGTTAGTAGTTTACCTTAAAATGCACCCGTAAACGAAGAGTCAGGGATATATTTTTTTTACCCTGTTCCTTTGTCCACCTCTCTGTTTGTCCGCAAAAATGGCGGCGTGTGATTATAACTTAGTGTTAAATTCTGGAAGGGACGATAAACGAGCATATAAATACGTGGAATACCCATGTCAAATATGAAACGTCTAAAGCCATCCGTTCCAAAGTTTTGACTTTGCAGACAAACAGACGGACGAATAGATCAAGAACAAGTGTATATATACCCGAATCTTCAATTGCGGGGGCGTAGAATAAAAGGAAATACAATGCAGTTTACCGTGTATAGGGTTCAAAAGACCAAGAAATAAACTTGGAGAATCGCTTCTGAAGCCCTCGATACTAGTATCATATTTGTATCTTGTCTAAGGTGGTACATGTATAAAATATTATAGTTTGAATAACGATATCTTTTGTTTGTAGGTTGTCTAAATTCTGCTGCATCTTCACTGAACGTACCTGCAAAACTCGTGGGATGTGGTGTAATTTTCATTTACCTCTTTAAATTTACACGATCATAATTTCTCTAGTGGAAATAAACTTAAAAGAATAAGAGTTCTAGGAAAACAATTTTCCAAAGTAACCCTATCAATATTCTTGTTAAACATTTAAAATGAAGATGTCTCTTTCATAATACCTATCATTTAGATTAGCGGTGTCACTAAAATAGGGTTTGTAATAAATTTATATGAATGGACCCGCTCCTGTGAACACACAAAGCATGTGAGAGTGGCGTAACTTGCATCAAGTTGTATTAAAACCAGCCAGAAATTGTAAATGGATTTTCAAAATTAAATATAAAATTCTACATGACAGTATTTATGTTGTCTTTAGAGATTAGGCCTGGGCACGCAAAACTTAGACGAGATCAAAAGTGAGCTCGTCTAAGTTTTATGGCCCCCACTCACCTTTTGATGACAGTCTCACTTAGATCAAAAGGGAGCTCGTGCAAGTTTTATGGCCCCTTGCCCAGGATTTTCAACTAACTATTGGAATTTTGTCACCAGCTGCGTAGCGCAGTGGTTAGAGGGTCTGCTCTAGAGTGGTGGAGAAGGGAACTAATCTTTACGTCTTGGGTTCGAATCCAATGCAGGAGATTGGTCTTTTAGATAAGACCGTTTAAAACTAATTAATCTAAATATATACCCTTTTGGAAAAAAAAAAATCAGATGAGTTTTGTATCCAAAGGCTTAAAAATTACACGTACCAAAAATATATGATGGAGAATTAATTCAAACAGAATAGACAAAACTTGAGAGATTTATTTCAATTTATACAAACGTAAACCTATGATTATTACTGTCTGTTTGTCATCATCTTGACGAATTCTGCAAAGAGAGAAAACATAAAATTAATAGATTTCTTTCTTTCTTGAACTAAATAACAGTTTCCTTTACTATGATATTTACTTGATCGCATCAGCTTTTAAAGATCAAATGGATAGATGATGGGTCGTAAAAAATCTTGTACCATAGCTGAACATCTATACACCACATTTTTTTGTTCGAAACTATGGTGCATTTTGAGCAAACCAACACTTTTCTGTGATCAATATACATGAATATATACCCCACCAATATCTAACTCCGCCTTCTTGTGGTCTAGTAAAGTTGACATTTTATAATGAATATTCATCGTTTATTGTATTTATTGAATACAACTCAAAACAAAATTTACAAAAATAAACACACACACCGTTGCACACACATCCGTTCTCTCAAAATAAAATATCTTTAATGAGATACTAATTCACAGAAAACAAGTACAAAAGTAAGTTCTCTCTCTCTCTCTCTGAAATTAACCGGTTTTTTTTTAAATAGTTATTTAAAAGAACACATACAAAAAGGAGAGTTTTTCTCTCAAAGTAACATTTTCACTGAAATGATTAATGAGTGTACACCTGGTTCGTGGTAATACCCCAGTTAAAATCCGCCGGTATTAAAGGTACAGTGGTTGAAAATTGGACCAGGAGCGTCTGTATCCATGGAGGGTGGCAGATCTAGGGAGGCAGATGTAGATATAGTGGAAGTTGCTTCCTCTGATTTTATCTTGATGCGTTTTGGCTCTGAGACGTTGGATACCTCCATTACCATTTCATCTGATGCTCTTTTATACTGTTGAACGGATTCTATCGAACGATGGCCCGTTCGGGCCATAATTTCTTTTTCCTCTATTCTCGCCTCATATAACGCGGTCGCACATGTACACTTCCCGGAGTGATTGGTATAATTACCCTCCAACCCGACTTCTTGACACATGGATTTCATCAAGGTTGACAGTCTGTAGAAGGTTGCGGTCGGATCACTGTCAAGACTAAGGATGAGACAAATATATTCCTTATACACCTTGTACAACTCATCATCACAGAACATATGCTTGATGATTTTTGGCGAAATATTCCCCTGGTTCAGACCACCTGAAATACCGGTATAATTGTAATGTGTTTTTTGGGTTCGACCACGGATGAAGTATAGACAAAGAATTTTCCTTTACGTTACTTGACGTATTTAGCTGATTAGATTAAATATAACACAATCAAAAATAATCAACAACACAATGATTTAAACTGAATTTCTATATTATTCTAATTTTCCTTAGCTTGTTATCTCCTAGTCTACGTACTAATTTAGCCCCTGGTTTGACACTATGTTTGAGCACTAGCTCCCAGACCTATAGTTTCAACACCGGGTTTCAAACACCCGTTTATATAATAGTTTTACTCTATTTTAGTTACCTGTAAGGATTTATGTAGCTCAAATGGTCCGTCTGCAGAACTTTGAGACACCGCAAATGAGCTAACACAAATACCTTACCTTGTCCGTAATACGTCCTTCCTCTTCTACTGCTTCTCAATAACTGAACACCGGGACTTGAATGAGCCCGCTTATATACTTTTCCAATACCTGCTGAGTCAGATCTTGATCTTCTGAATGTTTGAAACATTGACTGGACATAGGAGATAACTTTTGATTGCTAAGACTATTTTAAACCCTGATTATATAAATATTAACTCGATCAAAGGAATTTCACTACATAATCATCAAGTAAACATTAATCTGGTCTGCCAAAATACTAGTTTAAGATATTCATTCTAGAATCCCCCCCCCTATTTCCAGAAAAAAAGACACTTCGTGCTATTCCGGTTGATTCCTGTTTAAAATAGTATTTTTTAAATAAACAATGCACATAACTCTTTTAAAATTCACACTTAACAATAATGTATAATTCTGATAGACATTTTTGTTAAATATTTTTGCAGAAATTATAATCTTACCTTTGTAAGTTTTACTGATGCAACCTTTAAAAACATCATGAAGGTCAAACTGATCAATCGATAGGTTCCTATGTTCGTCGACGCCTCTTAAACGGGTTGGGACCAATCGCCTAAACGGGATATAATATCCCAAGTGGGCTATTAATACCTAAGTGAGCTATATGTAAATATCCTGCGCGGTATATACCACACGCTTTTTTCCTAACAGTGAAGACAGTTCGAATTTCCGATGTCTGCTACAGGTTTTACACCGGATGTTTTATGACATGTCTTACTTTTATTTCATCCCTAACTGAGAAATAAACGTATAATATGTTTTACGGTGTGACCGTTGGGGCGAGCGCAGTTGTACCATCAAAAACACTTGAGATCAACCACTTCGAACGTCAAGCCGCATGAGACATCTCGACTAGCTGTGACGTCATACGACGTCACAAAGCTCGTCGGAGCTTACGGAGACAGCCGAGCGTCTGTTTGAAACAATAGAACTAGTGCAATTTTTGTCGAAAAACATTGCAGAGTTATTTCTTGTTTCTTTGAAAGATTTCAACAAACTGAAAGTCTGATATATGCTTTACGTTATTATTTATTTATTTATTCGGCAATATTCGCGCAAAGGACATTGGGTAGTGCAGGAATTCTGGGAATGTTGCACAGAGAAATTTGGCTGACGTATGTACAGATTTCAATCCGAATTTCCTCTGTTCTTACACGTTAGTCTATTGAGCTCGCTTCGCGAGCGTCGCTTCGCGACGCTCGCTGCGCTCGCTATTATATGACAGGGCTACTATGTATAAATGATATACCTTTTCAAATTTTCTTTGCTTTGTTGATAATTGGAAAACTTTCACATTTTTTTTTCCATGTCGTGAAGCAAACCGCTTCTTCAGATGCCATCTTTAACGCAAAGAATTCTCGCGAGATCAAATCATCCAGTCAGAAAATAGCACAGGGGCCTGTAACATACTGTATTTGATTTTACGTAATCACTATATGTATACGATATATATAGTGATTACGTAAAATCAAAAACAGTATGTTACCGGCCCCTGTGGAAAATAGGTTTAATCTTTGATTTAGTGGTCTTTTCAAAATAACGTATGGAGGGCCATAAGAAGGAAAATTAAAATTTTGAAAAAACATTTTTGCTTCATTCATAACTTAATCATATATCATATTAAAGTATGTTTAAAAGTGTTTTATATGAATTAGGCCTAATACTCTACAATAGACATATGAAGTGAGTATGCAGCAAATCAGAGTATATATAGATATAATTTAAATAACTCATCGGTGAAGAACGATAACTGGTTGGTAAAGAACGCGAGAACAGCTGGGACCCGTGTTATTAGAAAAGAATTTACGACTAAGACCAAAATTTTAGTTGATTGTTAAATTTTGCAAAAATCAATTATTCTGTTGTTAAACTCCTAGAAAAAAAATATCACGTTAAAAATCTTTTTTAAAAGTTGAAAATTCCTTTTAAAATCAATGCACAATAAAAAGTTTTCAGCATTACATGTAATTAATTTTGGTATAGTTGTAAGTTCTTTTTGTAAAACGAGCCCCATCACTAACTAAAGTCTTTTTCATGCGCGGATCCATTTATTATGAAGGATATCTATGTTGTTTGCTGGGGGGATGGGTGTAACTATTTGCGACAATTCAACAATGTAAATTAAAACCAATTGGAATTTTGTAAGGGGGCACTCTAGATCCGAGCATGTTTTCTTAAGTAATGCCGCTCTCTGCGGTCAGTCTTCGCCCCCTTTTTTTCTCTGTCGTCAATTAATTTATTTCCTCTTTTTTCACAGAAAAGAAACGGTAAACCCAGCAAGGTGACAAACGTTGCGCTGGGGAAGAATAGGAGGGACGTGAAGGCGCTAGTTGGCAGCCAAAAGATCTCTCAGTCATTTTTTAAGAGGAAAAATACACTTTTGGAAAAAGTATAAAATTTAATGTTGTTGATTTATTTACATTATATGCATGTAAGACATGCATACTTTAGACAATTGACAATCATACACGATATGTGTACAATCCATATAAATCAAATTAAAATTTACATTTATATACAATTTAGAAAAGTATAAAACATTAATATTCAAGTATCACTGATGTAAAAATCTAATAATATATCATAATTTACTGATCAATTATATATTACATTATATCACAGACGTAAAGATAAAAATATGGTAGAGTACATTGAACACTTAATTCATCTCATAGCATTACCCTTTCCATGAAAACAGCAATAGGCAATCCTCGGCTGACTCCGCTACGTTCCATTCAAACCTCCGATGTGATAGATGGAGTAATACGCATGAAGTCGCTACATTTCTCCGCCGGAAATTGCCTTGTAACTCATTTCATATTTCGCTTTGCCTAAAGTTCTTCGAAAATGTTTCTTTATTTGGGTAATTCCTGATATTAATTACAACCATATGTTAGTAAAACAGAGTGCTCAGCATACAACAAAGTAACTCGGATTTCAAAAGTATAACATTTGAATGAAATTCAAATAAGATCACTTGACCGATTCAGCAAGATGGTAGAACACCTTTGACGTTCGAGGTTATGTGCGAGGTACGAGCCATCCAAGGAACTCTGAGTGTGAAATCAGATTAAAGAACACAGAGAATTACTCACTCTCTACCTGCAAATCCTTGTAAAATTTAACGATTTCATTTTTTTTTTCTTATTTTTCACACCAACCCATTTTGCATTTAAATCATCATCTTCTAGCTGAGCCAGCTTTTCATTAATAAGCTTTATCAACTCACTTTTAGATTTTTTTTTTCCATGTGATAAAAATCTTCTCTGTCCTCCGGAAAATAAAAATTGGAATGAATTTTTTTCTATCCTGCAATTTATGTACTACACAAAAGTCTAAGAACTCTGTCTTATTTTCAAAACACATACGATCAAAATGAATAAATTATTCGTCTAAGACTTTTCCTTGTAAAGTAGAGTGCTTCTTAGATTCAAAGGGGTCAGCCAAGTAGCCCGAAAGCTGAACACCTCAAACTCTATGTCATACATATACGCATAGTCTGGGTCCAGCTCACACAAGCAGAGTGCTGCGCAAACATTACTTCTGACCTACAAATCATAATTTAGTAATTTATATTATACGTTCATGTTAAATACTAAAATCTGATTGGTTTAGACGCAGTTAACAATCCGTTCTATTACCCTCAGCCTTAGCAACGCATGTGACAACGGGTAACACAACGGTAATGCCACATGCGTGGAAATTATGCGCGTACGGTTCGCCGTAGAATTCTCAACATGTCTGAAGAAGTCAGTTGTGCGTTTGAAGAGAAGCGATTATTATGACATTTTTAAAGCTTGCGCCCAAATACGACTGAATAAAATCAACAGACGATAGAAAGCCTGAAAGGTTCGACCAGAAATAAAAATGTTCGCGGATATAGAGGAGTCTGAAATAACAAAATTATTAGATGACAAAGATTCCGTAAGTACTAAGCGCACCATAAAACGATCCGTTAATCTTTTCCGCACCTTCCTGATGGAAAAAAGAGGAAGCGGGGAATTCGAAGGTCTCTCTAAAGAAGAACTCAATGAAAACCTAAGACTTTTTTATGTTTCCATTAGCACAAAAGCAGGAACTAGTCTAAAAGTTAGTTCTTTGAACAACATAAAATATGGCCTGTTTAAGTATTTGAAGGACACTTGCAAAATTGACGTGGACGGTCCAGAATTTAACGAGTCAAAACAAGTTTACAAGGCAGCCCTCACAGACATGAAAAAGAAGGGATTTGGATCCGTGGATCACAAACCACCAATTTCCACAGAGGACTTAAAAAACTGTAAGATAGTGAGAGTATTGTATTCAATGTTAATACACCATGTGGATTACAAAACAAAGTATGGTTTGATTTGATGTTCTACTTGTGCAGACGAGGTCGGGAGAACTTACGAAAAATGACCCAAAAAACGTTTGGAATTGATACTGATGCAACTGGGAGAGAATTTGTGTACCAGGCAATTGATGAAGCGGACAAAAATCATGGGTAAATATATTTTATCACTTTTTATAAAGGAAGGGGTAATGGTTTATTGTTATGGAATATTGAAACATTATGTATGTTGATTTTCATTATTGTTTCAAAAAAAATATTTTTTAGATCCAATGCAACACCCGACGAAACAATTGGAGAAGCAAGAATGTATGGACAACCTCAATCAGGAGATATGTGCCCAGTGAGTACATTTAAAAAGTATTTGTCAAAGTTACACAAGAAATTAAAAGCATTGTGGCAGCGTCCATTAGAGGCTTTTTCAGAAGAAAACGAAACATGGTACTGCAGATCTCCAGTAGGAAAGAACACTCTGGCTTGTCTTATGTCTGAAATTTTAAAGAAAGCTAACTTGTCCCGCCTATACACAAACCACTCTATACGCGCAACAGTTATAACGGCGATGGATGACGCCGGCATAGAGGCCAGATACATTTTGCGTGCTTCGGGGCACAAAAACGAATCATCAATTCGAAGCTATGCATGTCGTCTAAATGAGAACAAGAAAAGAGAAATGTCCGATTGCCTTAGCTCAGCTTTGGGAACTGTTACATGTAATAAGAACCTTGCTACTGAATCCCGTAGTGATCAAGAAAATTCGCTGGCTAATCTAACAGAAGAGGATCCGCTGGCTAATCTAACAGAAACGGATCTTGATGAAATTTTTAATAACTCCACATTTGAAGAAATTTCATCCAGCAATTACGTTACTTGTGAGAAACAAGAAATTAGCGTTTTGAGAGCTTTTGAAAGTTCTAACATTATCCCACAACTACCAGGAATTCAAATTTGTCCACATCTGAACAACTGTACTGTAAATTTCAATTTCTACAATCAAAAATGAAGAATTACTGAAGTCAAGTTGTTTTCAATATTTTATTCATTGTTGAACATTTTAATTTATTGTAGAACTACTTCAATTTATTGTTTACATAATTTTCAAAACATGAATTTGTTGTTGAAGTTTATATTTTTATCAATTATTAAAGAAATTTAAAAGTAGTACATTTAAGACATTCAGTATAATAAAATAAATGGTGCCTGTTTTGGAGGGTAACAGTTGAAATTGGCACCCCTCGGAAAGCCATTGTCAACCTCCGCTGACGCGTCGGTTGACAATGGTTTTCCTTGGGGTGCCAATTTCAACTGTTACCCTCCAAAACAGGCACCATTTATATATACACACATAAGTATAATCACTCTCCATAAGGCATACAAAAAAAAAGTTTGTTTGCAGTTGCCTACCCAACTGAAAATTTTTTCATCCATTATTATTTTGAGAACTTTTTTTGGAAGTTTCAAATTTTTAGGATAAAAACTTGTGTTAATCTTATTTTTTTCTTTCTATCGATAAGTTGCATAAAATAACGAAAATCTCTGATTTTTAATCCAACAAAAACTTCATAACTAAAATCTAAAAGAAAAAAAATCATACCTACCTACCGACCCACTCTAAAATTCATTGGGTGGCAACTGCAAACAAAGAATTTTTTAAGCTTCACCTAATAAAAAAAAGTTCAAGGTACTAGTGCATTTCAATAATCATAATATTTTTCTTCTAAAATATTCGTGGATCTATTCACCAATTTCTATAAGATCTAGAAGGGGGGGGGGGGGTAAAGAGGGGACCCCCCTTCCCCTTTGGAATTTGCATAGTTATGTTTATTTATAGCTTGTTTTATTTTTTTTCCACTTGAGTGGAACTCCCCTAGAAAAAATTCCTGGATCCGCGCCTGATAATCTATGAAATAATATATATATTACAAATTTCATTCTTTTGTAGGCGAGGGAAATTTCGGAAGCGACTGGGGCGGATTGTCTGCTATATCTGAAGAGTTCTGGTGGAACCAAGTATGTTTATAAGTCCCCATCAGTGGAGTTTGATAAGGTAAATTCATGAAAAATGACGTTTCAAATTTTAAACACGGATTAATAAACTTTATTTGCATATTTTATTAAAATATATGTACATTTTTAGGAAAATCTACGTCGCCCAGGTAAAGAGAAGGAAGAAGGAACAACCCAACCTACTGACAACGAGGAGACACCAGGACCATCCTTCTGCTTCTCACCAAAGAGGAAGACTTCTGCCCAAACACAAACAGCAGAGTCTTCCTTTTCCAGTGTAACTGACACTATCCTTTGCCGCAAATGCGGCGAAGGGAGGAAGGAGACTAAGGCCATGTGGGCTGTTCCCATGTTGTTAATCTTGGCAGGGTCAAACAGACCTGCAATACTGGGTACATGCTTTACGCATTGGAATCACCGTGACATCTAAGGCCCCCCTCAGCAGGATTGGGTGGAAATGCCCATTTCACATCGGCAGTGCAAAACCATCATCAAAAAATAAAAAATGAAATCTTTAACTTTTTTACTTTGTTATTTACCTTTTCCAATTTGTCTATACACCTACAGACATTAAGCCACTTGTTGTTCTCAGGCACCCCACTCGGTATCCACATTTTGGTTCTTCTGTTTTTGGTCTCTAGAATAAAATCACCCCCTTCCCCCTTTGACTCATTACCTGACACATATATACACTATAAGACTCATTGTCTTCAAGAAATTGTCTAACAGTGTCGGGACACTGAATTCGAAGAAATGAGTCTCTAATATATGTCTCCAAGTATATCGGCATGTTAAGGCCAAAGAAAAGGGGCGAAAACTTTGTTTTGCCAGCATTGATAGCCAGTGTATTGTTTCGCCTGACCCCAGCTCTGAAAACATGGAGGGCAAGGCAGTAAGTAAATACTACCATAAACTTATAATTAGGGTTTCGAACACCCAAGTACCACTTGTAAAAGCTAAGATATGAGGGAGGGATGATTCTCTTGTGTCCTTAATATACGTGGTCAGTAATTCTGAAGACATGATTGTGTTAAAGGAATTATTTACCATTGGCGCTCTTGCAGGAGGCCTGTGCCTTTGGACTTTGAAAACCCAAGAGTTTGTTGAAAATGTATTCATTCCATATTTAGTGTTCTTCCTAGGTTTATGTATTATCATTAGATAAACTTTAATAGAGTCGTTCTCTTACTGTACATCTGAATCAGCAATCGATAATATCCACACAATACGTTGTAATAAAGTTACAATTTGTTGCTGTGATGCACTTGTTGGGGTAGGCAAAACAGTGAAAAACAAATGAACTCTTGTTTTTGACTGATGAATAAAGATTTTGAAACTCAATCAAAGCACCCAATTACTACGTAGAACATTCAAACGCGTTTTTCATTAAGCTTTTAATGTAGCAGTACTTGTTTAATGAGATTAACTCACACTAAAACAAAACTGTACACAACACATTTCCGTTAGATACTTACTTCGACATGAACATTTGATCAAATTGTAAATGACTCCCTGAAGTCTTATATAGTTTACAATCTTGCCGCCTGTTAGCATTGACTGAACATTTGCATAATATAAAAGCAGAGAGCAAGAATCGTTTTACTTACGTTGTTCAAAGGGCCTTAATTTGAGTTATTAAACTTTGTAACAAACTCACATTATGCAAATTTCACAACCTACAATCAGTCCAAAGGAAAAAATGTATATATAGGCTGTTTCTGCAGGGTGGATGGTGGGGGAATATTTGCAATACAAGGAAACTAACTGTGCTTTCTGATAAAAAGTATCTTTGCACGTTGCACCTCTGCTGCATTACAATGCAATACCTTGCAAATTGACCAATCAAAATAAAAATAGTGAATATTGAAAATCCACACTATTTTTATTCCTAAATAAACCTTAACAAACCAGTAATTATGTCGAGATTAATATGATAACTGTATTTTTGATTTTGGGGGGTGGGTTGTGGGGGTAAATGACTACTTTAAGTACGAAGATAGAATTGTCTTGTTTGTCTGATAAGTAGATCTAGCTCGTTTGAAAATGATGCAGATACGCACTCTGATGACAGTACTTAGAGCTGAGTTCTCATCAAACAACAGTTACTTTTGCTGATCTTTAAATATCGAAAACTGTTTAGGTATACGCTAAATATCCAGAAGAAATATTGTGTTGAGTCAAGTTCTTTCAATTTGCAAGTTAATTAATTAAAAAAAAAAACATTGTAATGCTTGACCTACTGCCAATTTAAAACATACTTGCTCAATATTTATTCAAGTATTATATGAAAATTTGTTGAAAATGTATTCATTTCATATTTAGTGTTCTTCCTAGGTTTATGTTTTATCATTGGATAAACTTTAATGAGTTGTTCTCTTACTGTACATCTGAATAAGCAATCGATAATATCGACACAATACGTTATAATAAAGTTACAATTTGTTGCTGTGATGCACTTGTTGGGGTAGGCAAAACAGTGAAAAACAAACGAACTCTCTTGTTTGACTGATGGAATGCTATTACAATATACAAGTCGTCATATTATATAGAAAAAAATAACTTCAAATCTGTATCTAACACACCTACTAATGTGTTCGGAACCCTTTATTTTTCGGTGTTCTGCAATTTATAAAACCCGATGAGTTCAGAGTAGCTCTGGTAGTGGCTCTGGCGAGAGTTAGCGAGACTTCAGCGAGACAGGGTAAATTATTCACGGAAATGTGGCTAGGAAGTGACTGGCACGTGGAGGCATGGTAAACAGAAAAGTTATGTTGCGTTTCAGTTTTCACCACCCTAGAATCAGCTGATAATGTCAGTAGAAATGTACTTCAATCAATCTGGTTTTTTTTTTTTGTTTTTTTTTTTTACATTTATTCAGACTGAAATATATAAGTATTCTCTATAATACAATTTTCTGCAGTCATGAATTAAAATTTCTTATTGGACAAATATTTTGCATGGGAACCGGGACTATATTTTTTGGCGTCAGATTAGCAAATGTGGCACCAGCATGATTTTAACTGACCAATCAGCTAAATGAGTATTGCATTATGGGTTACTACGAATACTACAGGAATTTCACGCTTGATAAAAAGGAAAATCTTATGGTCAATGAAAGGTATTTTTAAAAATAGTATTTTCATGCTCATAATGACAAACAATTCATTTGTTAAGTAAACGGCGGAAGTCTAGGTTTCTGAAAGTCATACTGCAAAAGCAATTTGCGTCTGTATTAATTCCTTTGTTGTACTATCGGTGAATACAATTGCCAGTGAATTCCCTGGGCAAACACATGGTCACGAACGTAAACAAAGTTTTGTCCATTTAAATGCATAAGAGATGCTACTCTTTTTTCTTACCCTTGAAGCGCTGGTGTTCTGAACTAGACACAAACCATATATATAGCTACATTTTATAAAACATTTTTTTCCATTCATCAACATCTTTCATAGATTGACCTGAACTACGTGTTCGAAGTAAAATGTAAACATGTATTTGGTGTAAACGCTGCGATATTCATTCAACGATTGGTCAGTTGCTCGTGGTAAGATCCCTTGTGCGCATTTATAACAATAGCCATATAAGGCAAACAAAGGTTTGTCAGTGTAGATGATAATGCACACTTTTTACCAGCGAATCGGTCACTAGAGAGCTCTAATTTTCGCCGAAAAGTATAAGATAAATTGTTATTTTAACACCTCCTCCTTTAGCCAACCTTTTTCCTGTTGAAAATCGTGAAAGTCTTTCAGAAAGGTCTGGAAACATTTATTACAGGACATGTTATCTAAAGAAACACGCTATAGCAATATCATGTTTACTGCCAATTTTATTTATAAAACCGGTTCTACTCTATAACCTTTGAATAGATCAACCTAAACCACGTGTCTTGAATTTAAATCACAATAACATTAGTAGGGGTGTCTAAGCACTTTTAAAGAAATACCCGTAGTTTAATATCTCTCCAATAATTAAGAATATCCCTTAACCCCTCCCCCTAGACCTACAGTTTGCTTATATTGTTTACAGACCATTTAATATAGAGATGGATGCTCACACTTTGTACATGTAAATGCACAGTTGGTACACGACGCACCCAAGGCAGAGGAGGCTGGTTGTGATGGACACCAGACTCATATTGGGAAAAGAAATCTTTGTTTAATTCTTTATGTTGATTATTACTTACACACTGAATTGTCTACAGAGTACACGGCGGGCGTGATCGGTGTTTAATCAGAGGCGGATGCTTAAAGGTACTTGGACACAGATTTGAAGTTGATATTTTTTGTATATTTCCGTATAATATCACGAAGTATATATTTTAATAGCATTTTACACAAAAATTAATTAAAAATCTTATTTCATTTAAAAGCTATTAAAACTTTAAATTTTTTGGTGGGTTTGATTGACACATCCTTGCACTTTCACAAGTCTTAACTTTATTCTTAGTCCTTATGAAAAGTGGCAATCCTGGTGTGCATTAATGAAAAATATTAAAACTTAAATCAAGAAGAATAATTTTATTCAGAGTTGAAATGTTAGAAAGCAGAACTACTTCACAAGTATCGTCATTCCGTTGTGTACAGAGTTTTGCGAATCGATCACACTCGTGTTATGTAAACATGTTATTGTTTGGTGTTTACGATTCATCGGGTGCGTTAAATCGCCAAAGTCTGTTCACCACAACTGCACGGACTGACAATATATTGTGTGTTTGTTTTGCTTTAGAACAAGTCTACTCTGAATTTTCTGGATTATAGTATTAATATTTTTCATTAATACACATCAGGATTGCCACTTTTCCTAAGGATTAAGAATGAAGTTAAGATTTGTGAAAGTGCAAGGATGTGTCAATCAAACCCGCCAAAAAATTTTAAGTTTCAATAACTTTTAAATGAAATAAGATTTTTAATTAATTTTTGTGTGAAATGCTATTAAAATATATAAGTCGTAATATTATAGAGAAAATATTAATTTCAAATCTGTGTCCAAGTACCTTTAATCCTCGATGACACCTGATCCCATCTCTGTTGGGTTTAGTGGTCCGTGTTTGCCCTGCTCCCGGTTTGTTTTGTTTTAGTTGACTTTGTACCGTTCATGGTAGCTCAGTCGGTAGAGCAAGCCGTGACTTCAAATCTTGGATGCGACTTACCTATGTCAAGTAAAAAAAAAACAAGAGGCCCATGGGCCACATCGCTCACCTGAGCACTGTGGCTAGGAAAAGCAGAATTGGTTTATACTTGAAAAGGTTAAATCCAAAACTATTCCCAATACCAATCAAGGCTTTGCTATTCTGGAGAAGAAGATTTTTAAAGAATTTTCCTATACATTTCTATGTAAAACTTTGGTCGGTCATTTTGGCCCCGCCCTACCCCTGGGGGTCATTATTTGAACCAGAAGTCTCTGACGAGACTGAAGCTCTACTGGTTTGTACTTAAAGCAAAGGAAGAGAAAAGTTCTTAAGCAGTTGGGAATTGAAACTTTACCAGAACAATAAAAAAAAGAATAATGATCCTTGATTAAGTTTCTTTATGTTCTTAGTATAGTCTACTTGCAGGCCACATTATTACCGGCCGCCAGGAGGCGGTCGGTTATATGATATGAAAGTTTTAAGTCGCTGTGCGTTTCTGCGGAGTTAACAATGTAAATTAAATTATTCAACATCATATCTCCGGCGATTTAATATTAAACAAAGATTTCTAAATGTTTAGGAAAAAGCATGATAATCGTAAAATTCAATTTTATAAATAATGGGGTAAATATTTCATCCAATCCTGATTGACAAACTCTGATATAACGGAAGTGCGGAGAAAATTGGTAGGAGTGTTAGGCATAGTCTAACACAAAGACTGCGTTGTAAATCAACAATTTTACTTTCTCTTTTTAAAACAGGATCTGCTGTTTTAATTGGAAATGAAGTGTATATTTAAACTTTTCCTATGGATGTTTTTCAAAAATATGATGAAATATTGATTTCTTAAAAGCAAAGAATATTACGACATATTGGTCTAGGAGACTAGGATAGAGCGCGTTTTACAATGTGCCAAACATTTTCCCGCCACATATCAACACCAAAACAAAGAGATTGAAAGAGAAGAAATGTTGTGGTGGATCTTGAAGGAGTTGGGGGGGGGGGGGGGGGGGGGGGGTTAACAACCTCAAAGAGAGAGCGAGGAGCCCCACATGTTATATATTTGTTACGTTTTTATTAAGGTAAAACTATAGCTAAGTTTAAACTTTAGTTTTGTACTTTTAATGTAAAAACTACTTAAACAGCAAGTTGTACCAAACTGAGTGCAGAGACGCAGAGGCCTATGCATAGTTTATATTGCCTATACATGTAATATTGTACATGCATTATGCAATCGGCATTGTTGCATGCATTTTTTTTTCATATCACGAGGATATTTTAACAGATAAATATAAGAATTAAAAAAAAAAAAAAAAACAGCAAATTTCAGTTTTTGAAAAGAACTTCAACAGTTATATACAGTGGACCTTCAGATATCCAGACCCCAGATATCCGGATGCTTTAGTATCCGGACGATTTTTCGTCAGGACAGAATTTTTAAATGTTATATTTTCCTGTTTAATGGTGATTCAGGTATCCGTACGCTTCACATATCCGGACAGATTGATCAGGAACCAAAGCGTCCGGATAAATGAGGCTCCACTGTAAATTGGTTTGCGGCCGATTTTTGACGCTTGCGTCAACATGTTTCTTGTATTATATTCAGACTTAAACTGTATTTGGAGTAGCATTTTGGGAGTATTTAACAGAAACTTCTATTTTTAGTAATCAAAGCAATAATGTTCATCGAGGTCAAAAACTGATACATGTATATAGAATTTTGTATCTTAGTTTAGTCTACTTGTGTGCCAAGTTATATTGAAATCAGACCAAAACTGTAAGAGGAGTAGCATTTTGAAAGAATTTCACAGAAATTTCTATTTTTAGTAACCACAGCAACACCGTTAATCGAAATCAAAAACTGATACACAGAATTATGTATCTTAGTGTAGTCTACTTGTGTGCCAAGTTATATTGAAATCAGACCAAAACTGTAAGAGGAGTAGCATTTTGAAAGAATTTCACAGAAATTTCTATTTTTAGTAACCACAGCAACACCGTTCATCGAAATCAAAAACTGATATACAGAATTATGTATCTTAGTGTAGTCTACTTGTGTGCTAAGTTATATTGAAATCAGACTAAAACTGTAAGAGGAGAAGCATTTTGAAAGAATTTCACAGAAAATTCTATTTTTAGTAACCAGGGCAACACTTTTCATTGAAATCAAAAACTGATACATAGAATTATGTATCTTAGTGTAGTCTACTTGTGTGCCAAGTTATATTGAAATCAGACAAAAACTGTAGGAGGAGTAGCGTTTTAAAGGAATTTCACAGAAAATTCTATTTTTAGTAACCACGGTAACACCGTTAATCGAAATCAAAAACCGATACACAGAATTACATATCTTGTGTAGTCTACTTGTGTGCCAAGTTATATTGAAATCAGACCAAAACTGTAGGAGGAGTAGCATTTTGAAAGAATTTCACAGAAATTTCTATTTTTAGTAGCCACGGCAACACTGTTCATCGAAATCAAAAACCGATACACAGAATTATGTATCTTTGTGTAGTCTACTTGTGTGCCAAGTTATATTGAAATCAGACCAAAACTGTAGGAGGAGTAGCATTTTGAAAAATTGTTTACAGACAGACAGACAGACAGACGGACAGACAGACAGACGGACGGACGACGGACGCATTACTATCGCATAAGCTCTACTGGTCTCTGACCAGTAGAGCTAAAAAACTTGAATCTACACTACCTGAGGGTGTTGCTAAAACGCGGAACGGAAAACGGAACGGAAAACGGAACGGAACGGAAAACGGAAAGTATTATTTTGGATTAAATCACTAAAAATACATAAATCTACTCATAAACGATATATCTTATACATAGGGATGTCAAAATTGTCAATAATTGATATTCGAATATTCGATAGTAGTATTCGAATATATTCGAATATTCGATAAAATAAATACATCTTGCATTATAATATGTATATATCTTCACTTTTATGTCAAGCAATATATACGTTTTATGTCATTATTTTGGATTAATATTTCATGTAGAGTTTTCTAAATGCACTTTAATTATATTATTAAAATATTTTACATAATATATGAAGAGTTTATTTCCAAAATGTAATAAGAAAATTGTCCCTGAAAATTCAAAAGATTCTTTTAATAAGTTCAAGATTAATTTATCATCTTATCAAAGTGTACACTGATAACCCTACAGATTTATACCACACAGAACAATTATCTAATGGAGAAACATTAAAAGCAATTACTTTTAGCTAATTAATTTCCTGATAATGATTTTAAATGATGTATACATAAACAAAAATGTGTCCTTTCAACAATACAAACTAATTCTAAGTACTGGACACTGTTATACCTCTTATTAAATGATCAAATGAAGAATTATTAAATTTAATAGACACACTATTCACAACTTTAAGGTAATCCAAGAGGAGTGTCTTTTAATTTTGTTTTAAATAAAATCTTATTATTGGTCAACGATGAGAATTTGATTCAATTTCTGATAAAACTTCAGTTTTTGCCAGATTTTTTCTTTTTGATGCTTGTATACTTAAAATCCGAATATTCGAATCATGAATTTATATTCGAATATTAACTCATCGAATGAATATTCGAATATTCGAATATTCGTTGACATCCCGACTATACATATTCAATTCCCCACTATTAAATGCAAGTTGATTTATTCATGATCAGTCTCTTATTTACGAAAATCGCTGATATAGCATGCAGTCACCAAGAGTCGAATTTGAAAAAGGGGGGGGGGTAAACTTTCTTGAAATGTATTTGACAAGCAAACCCCCCCCCCCCCCAAAAAAAAAAATGACAAATGTTTGTTTCGGGAGGGGGGGTAAGTCCCAAGTCCAACATCTTTCAGTAAGTACTATGTTTTTTTTTTACACTAACTTACTACATTATATTGATTACATTAACAAAACAACGTTAACAACGCGAGGGTGTCAATGAACATTTCTATAGTAAAAAGATTATGACTGGAAAAAAAGGGGGGGATATTTAATATCTAGATGTCGAACCATGGAAAGAAAATTATGAAGATTACGTTTAAGGCAAACCTTTCCGGCAAGCTTGAATAAACACCTTTTATGTAACACTGGTTGTTAAAATTTAATAAATGGAGTCATCTTCTATAAACTAGTATTTAAATTCTGGATAAATAAATTTCGAAAATTTTCCTGTGGTAGGTTTAATGAAGCATCTTTACATTCAATGAAGTTAAAGTTTGTTTATATGCGATGTTTGTGTGTGGGGGATGGGGTGAGTTTCAATTTTTTTTTCGCTCATCGGAAAGGTCTGAGAAGTTGAAAAACGTCCGCTCCCCTTTTTGTGTCCAAAATACCGGTATATACAAGTTTTAATAAATTGATTTTTTAATGTGGCTCTGGTCCCCTACCCATACCCAAACTGTCCCTGCTCCTTTCAAGATTCCTGGATTTGCTACTACTTGCATAATCTGAATGACAAAACTAGTTATTTTTGTCTTTACAAACATTGGCGTCGGAAGGGGGGGGGGGATTAAGTGGAAGAGAAAAATAAATTCCAACGTACACAGAACTTGACAATCCAAAAAAGGAAAATATGTCCTTTGCCCAAACACAAATATCCTCTTTCGTGGGGAAGGGGGGGGGGGTGTTGAACTTCTTTCAAATTGTTTCCAGACACTACCACTTAACCTTCCTTGGCTTAATCTGCGAAGTTCCTGTTGAGAGTGGGGAGGGGGGGGATGGGGTGGGCTAAGCCTACATGTACGCTCCAATATCCATTGCCTATAACATTGCTACTTTTGCAAAAAACGAGGGTGGGGGTGGTAGTACTTTTTTCCGTCTCCCTATTTCAAGGAATACCTCTTTTAGATATGAACTTTCTTTTAAAAAAGAATTTGTTTGAAACGCTCAGATGAATACTCAGGAGTTTGAGTCTAGTTAATATGTATTTTATAGATCTTTCGATTGTACACCAGTTCTGAGCGGAGGGTGTGCATGATTCATGAATATATATATAATAGTTTACAATAAATTTTATTAGGTATGACTTTTGCATCAAGAATATTGCTTTTATATCTGATTTAAATATCGAATCTATGTTATTTGTTTGCATAAATTTTCCGTTTTCCGTTCCGTTCCGTTTTCCGTTCCGCGTTTTAGCAACACCCACTACCTGAGGATGCTTCCATATAAATATGATCAATTATGGCTTTGCTATTCTTGAGAAGAGGATTTTTAAAGAATTTTCCTATACATTTCTATGTAAAACTTTGGTCGGCCATTTTGGCCCCGCCCTACTCCTGGGGGTCATGATTTGAACAAACTTGAATCTACACTACCTGAGGATGCTTCCATATAAATATGATCAATTATGGCTTTGCTATTCTTGAGAAGAAGATTTTTAAAGAATTTTCCTATACGTTTCTATGTAAAACTTTGGTCGGCCATTTTGGCCCCGCCCTACCCCCAGGGGTCACGATTTGAACAAACTTGAATCTGCACTACCTGAGGATGTTTCCCCATAAGTTTCATCTTTCCTGGCACAGTGGTTCTTCAGAAGAAGATTTTTAAAACATGCCACCAAATTTTCATTAATTCCCAATTATCTACCCTTGAATGAGGGCGTGGCCCTTCATTTGAACAAATTTGAATCCCCTTTACCCAAGGATACTTTGTGGCAAGTTTGGTTGAAATTGGCACAGCGGTTCTTGAGAAGAAGTCGAAAATGTGAAAAGTTTACAGACTGACGGACGCCGGACAAAATGTGATCAGAAAAACTCACTTGAGCCTTCGGCTCAGGTGAGTTAAAAAAGGGTAGCAACTGTTCCTTCGCCATGCGATCGATACTTCGAATGCATGTTGTTTATCGTCCTTCTAGAGAATTTTCGGTGGAGGGCTGCAAATTTTGTCCTATACTGGGCACTTATGGCCATTGAGAAGTGAGGGGTTTTTTGGTGCCAGCACCTACTGCGACTAGAGACCTCGGTTTATATGGTTTTATCCGAAGGACCAGTCTCCAGGTCGAACCCGCGACGAAAGGATTAACTTCTTTCTTAAAGCAGACGTTCTAACCACTTCGCCACGCGGGTGACCTTGGTACTTTGAAGTCGAAGTTTCGGGTCTTTCGGGCAAGACCCCGTGTCACGGCAGCCATTGGCACGATAAAGATCCCTCACAGCTCAATGGCCCTTAGTGTCCAGTGAAGGTAAAAATTTGAAGCCGTTCACAGGTACATGTTGACGTCTCTATATGAGTGAAAAATTCTCGAATGGAACGTTAAACATACTTGTCAATCAATCAGTGGAGTTTGTAATTGAACACCGTTCGTTATCTCCATATTTCATCCTGCGTGGAAAGAGGAGAGGAGAGAGAGTGCATTCACAACAGGAAAGACGGAAAAGTTTGAAATAGAAGATCGAGAGGACTGAGAAAAATCGACGTAAATGCAATAAACTTCTATCAAGTGAAATTACCTAGTTGGGGATATAGTTTAAAGGTTGGTAAGTTGGTTCCCAGCCCCAATAAACTACTTTATATAATCTCACCACCGCCACACTGGATTTAAATCGAACATCCATACTATATCTTTACTATCCATCATCATCAAATACTAGTATACAATTAAATGACAGAAAACAGACTGAGGAAATATACAGAAAAACCACGGACAACTCCCATTGGAGAAAGAAAACTTCAACCCATTATTCTATCAGATGGTACGGGACACGACCTACGAAACCATGTATCAACTGAAGTAGAGAAACAAATTATCTGGCAATCGGAAAGTTGGACAAGGATTGAAGAAAGCATCAACTGGTTGAAAAGAAACATCGCAAAGCATATCACAAATCACGGAGACATCTGGTTATACCTTTGCAAAAACAAAAAAGTATACCAGTCTTAGAAACAACAGTGAAGACGAAATACGAAAAAAAAATCTCCAATAAATACAGAGAAATATCAGAAATTATCAAACAATACACAGGCTCGGAGCTAACCATCCTGAACACTCCCATTTATTCAATCTAAACATGGAATGAAGGGAAAGGACACAAGGACCCAGGCATATTTGAGAATCAAGACGTAGCCTCCGCAAATCAGATATACAACCTATAAAACTTTAAAAAGAACCACTGGGCCAGAAAAGCTGAAACTTACGTGGAAGTATCTTGGGGTAGTGTAGATTCTAAATTGTTCGAATCATGGCCCCCGGGGTAGGACGGGGTCACAATTGGGAAACTAAGTTTTTAAAGTTAAAATATATAGGAAAAAACTTTTTTAAAAAGTCTTCAGAATTACTGGGCCAGGAAACCTGATACTTATGTTAAAGCATCATGGGGAATGTAGTTTCTAAATTGTTTAAAACATGACCCCCGGGGGTAGGGCGAGGTCACAAAAGGGTATCCAAGTTTCGCATTGAAACATATAGGGGAAAAACTTAATTATTCTTCTCAAGGACCACTGGACTAGAAAAGCTGAAACTTTAAATGTGGAAGCATTCTAGGGTAGTTTAGATTTTAAATTGTCCAAATCAAGATTCCTGGGGGTAGGGTGGGGTCACAATAGGTATTACGGGGGGGGGGGAATCTGGTAAAGAACGGCATGGCTAAAGTTAGTCGGGTGAGCGATATGGCCCATGGGCCTCGTTACGATCTGGTATTGCGTAAAATAGTGTCATTTTGATACACTGTATTTAATGTTGATATTTGTTTTGCTTTGATGTTAAGTCTCTTTCGAAATTCTTTTACTTTTATGAAGACGCCATCACTTCCCGGTGGAGAGCTAAACATTATGTCCTATACTCGGCACTTGTGACCATTGAGCAGTGAGGGATCTTTTTCTTGCCAGCACCTACTGAGACACGGGACCTCGGTTTAAATAGTCTCATCAAAAGGACCAGTCTCCACGTCCACGATGGGATTGGAACCCGCGACATAAGGATCAACTCCCTACTTCGCAGCTTTCGAGCAGACGCTCTAACCACTGCGCCTCGATTTAATGTTGAATATACTCATATATTACTTCTTCAACTGTTTATAATAGAAATTTGATGTTCAACGTCCCTTCAAGAATCTTAAAATTATTCTTACGTAAGTCTGTTGTCGCCCTCATGGAGTCGTAGAGTAAATTGTTGATCCTTATGTCGCGGGTTCGACTGCGGGACGTGGAAACCAGTTCTTAGAATGGGACTGTATTTATAAACCAAGGTTCCGTATCGCAGTAGGAGCTAGTACTAAAAAAATCCCTCACTGCTCAAAGGTCCCGGGTGCCGGCCAAATGTAAATGTGCAACCCTCCACAGGCATTGGCAAGTGGTACCTTCTCCACATATGAGAAAAGTATCGTGAGGAACGTTAAACAACATTTTAACGTACTTCAGTCCATTGGTGTACAGCAAATCCTTTTGAAAATATCTCTACGAAAAAATACTAACATTTATTTTAAATAGCCCGCGTGGCGCTGTGGTTAGAGTGTCTACTCTACAGATGCGGAGTAAGGAGTTGATCCTCGGGTTCGAATCCACGGCAGGACGTAGAGACCGGGCCTATAAACGGAGGTCATGTGCCACTGCTCGCAGAAGATGTTAGCACAAAAAAACCCATGACTACTCAATGACCCTAAATGATGTGTAAAAGTATTTTCATACATGTTCGGGTTGTATCTTTGCTTCTCGTTTCTTTGTTCGCTGCCAGCAGTTTTCCAATGAGTTGAAATCAGTTGTTGATCAATTCTTAAACTGCAAATCATTTGCTTAAATATCTTAATGATGCAATCTTATCTTAAAAGCAAGTGATGGGAAGTGTTATCCATATGGGTGTATTATACAATAAAGATTATCATTGATATTATCAAAACAAAGATAGAAACATTATCTATAATCTTTTGTATGTCATTATGACCTAAGTAATCACAAGCTCGCACAACTGTACATTTTAACATCTCAAAATGGGCGGTTTCATTCGCAAATGGGCACTTGTCTTTTGCATTTTTAGTTTCGGTGCATATTATGCTTTCGGTATCAATTGCGATGTTTCAAACTTTCAAGTACAGCAAAACTTTGACCCAACCAAGGTACGTTTTTCTCGTATTAATAGTCTACATTTTATTTAGCTTAAAATTTCTGTTAATTATCAAAAGACAAACAAATTAATACTGGATTTGTCTGCTCCGTTTCGTTGTGGAAAATATATTGATATCTATAGCAGGAAAACTGTTTAAACAGCCTATTACATGTATGATTGGCAGCAGTTATTGCATTGGAAAAATTCTGTCACTCTACTCAAAGTCCAATTGTTAGGCATAGTAATCCATTTTATTTTAATACTTTATGCAGATGTAACATTTTACTGATCAATAACGTGTGATACAATTTCACTTTTTTTTTGAAAATTTTATTTCTATATGTACATATTAGAGGCCCACAGCGGGTGTTGACGGATCGAGAGGGATACTACTAGTCTACGCACTTGATACGACCATTTGCGTTTTCTTTTTATGAATATCTCGTAAAAATTTCAGTATGTTGGTGTTTGGTACGAGATCAGGATGTATTCAAAAACCCCTTTAGCAAAGAACAAAGAATGGCAAGATGTGACTCATACTTATTCCATTTCAAAAGGCAACAATATAAGTGTTATAACAACATACAGGTGAGAACTCTACCCTTGTAGTATATTCCCTATATACTTTTGGAAATTAAATAAAAAAGCATTATCAACTACACAAAGCTGCCTTACAGAGGTCTTCTTTAGGCTAAAAAGTAAGAAAATTGGATGAAAATTTTAGAAAACACAACCACAAGCCCCCTTGTGGTCTCGTAAATAAAGCGTTTGCTTTTTAGTCGAATCCAACTGCCTTACTTGGAGTTGGTCCTTCGGATGAGTCCAATTTAACCGAAATCTCGTTTCGCAGTAGATACTGGCAAGAAAGTCTGCTTAATGACCCAATGTGCCGAGCATAGGTTTAAATTTGTAGTCCTCCATCTGCTTGAGTGAAAGATTATCGCGAGAGACGTTAACAACAACCAATAGAAGCGCTGCAAACAGACGAAGTAGGTGGGGTTACTTGAAAAGCATAAAATTCATCTTTTCTTGTCCAGTGGTTCAACGAAGATACTGTCTAAGGATTGTTTTCCTATTTCAGTACAAAGCTTTATTAACCTTTTTTAACCCACTCTACTCTGGACAATGGGTCATGAACGCTACACTTAACAGAAGACGCTTTTAGAAATTATTTTCATCAATGCATTTCATATACTTGAGTATCTAGCTGTCTCCAAATCAGGATATTATTCTCCAACCTAGCCAAAATACGTCGGAGAAATTCATGCAGCATTAAGAGATATCAAAGTCTGTACCATAGACAAATACAAGAGGCCCAGGGGCCACAGCGCTCACCTGAGCACATCAGCTAGGAAAAAACACATATCAGATCAGAACTGAAAGTTAATTTAAGTTGGGGGGGGGGGGGGGCTTGAAATTTAACCCCCAAGGGGATCATAATTTGAAGAACTAGAATCTACATTATTGTTTCCATACAAATATTACTAATCCAGGCTTTGAAGTACTTGAAAAGAAGATTTAAAAAGGTTTCCCTATATATTTCTATGTAAAACTTTGGTCAGCCATTTTGGCCACACCCTTACCCCGGGGTCATGACTTGAACAAACTTGAATCTACACTACCTGAGGATGATACCACATGAGTTTCATTTTTCCTGGCCCAGTGGTTCTTGAGAAGAAGATTTTTAAAGATTTTCCCTATATATTCCTATGTAAAACTTTGATCGGCCATTTTGGCCCCGCCCTACCCCCGGGGGTCATGACTTGAACAAACTTGAATCTACACTACCTGAGGATGATTCCACATGAGTCTCATCTTTCCTGGCCCAGTGGTTCTTGAGAAGAAGATTTTTAAAGATTTTTCCTATATATTCCTATGTAAAACTTTGATAAACCATTTTCGCCCCGCCCTACCCCCGGGGGTCATGACTTGAACAAACTTGAATCTACTCTACCTGAGGATGATTCCACAAGTTTTATCTTTCCTGGCCCAGTATAGAAGATTTTTTAAAATTGTCAATAATTTTTCTCTAAATCATGATTATCTCCCCTTGGAAAATCGTGGCCCTTCATTTGAACAAACTTGAATCCCCTTCACCCAAGGATACTTTGTGCCAAGTTTGGTTGAAATTGGGCCAGTGGTTCTTGAGAAGAAGATGAAAATGTGAAAAGTTAACGACGACAACGCCAACGACAACGACGACGACAGACAACGGACAAATTTTGATCAGAAAAGCTCACTTGAGCCTTTGGCTCAGGTGAGCTAATAAATAACTAAATTATCTACATCCACGACTAGATTGAAAACATATTTGACAAATTCATTATCCGTTTTATAGAGAGACGGTCTCTGTCGTGGATGTCAACTCCTCGCCAAAAAGAGTCTTTGGTGATCGAACAAAAATAGACCTTCGTGCAACAAGAGAGACTAACAATTGAAATCAAAGTACTCAGAAGTACAGAGAGCCGGGCTCATTTACAGAGTAGAATGGATTTCTTACATGAATCACGTTTATATTCTGATGAAATTATTTTAAAACTATCAATATAAATGATAAGACACTGTTATCCGATTTTGTCAGAATTATAGAGAGACAAACAGGCCAGTCTGGGTTCCCTCTCCTGCTTTACCTCGTATTTGTAGAGAACTACGATAACACTGATTATCAAAAATCCTTACGCTAATGAACTATGTTCTTTGACTTGTGAAGTTTTCAAAGTCATTACTTCAAATGTTTATTTTATATAGATAAAACTTCATTTTATTTTTGTTGCTTTATTTAGCGTTTGTATTATCTCAAAAGCGGTTGAGAGCAAGAACTATATTTTCGCACATAACTTTAAAATGGCGACTATTGGGTTAACATCCTGCCTTGAACAGGATCATATAAGCCGGCAATTGCTCTTTGAGCAATAAGCCCGGCTAAAAACAGCTCATAAAGCTACCGCTCTATATCATTGACTGAACTATTTCAATAGAGGCGAAATCAGCGAAAATCCCACACGATTCAACCAATTCTTTATAAAATATTAGATGTTTGTTATATAGCTTATCATTTACTGAAATGACTGATTTCTTTTTTATATCAAGGAATCCTCAGACTTTGGGGACTTGTTCCAAGTTTCAGTCAACACTGATTCCTACTAGAAGTCCTGGAAAGCTACTGTTCGATGAACAAAACACAGGTTGGATACGTACATAATATTTACGCCCCCCCCCTCCCCTCCTTCACCGTCATTGTAATACAGCTAACCACACATTCAAACAGGGGTGTATGTTTCCAAAGTTAATAAAGAACGTGGTGAAAGGCTACAAGATACCAACAAACATGTACATGAAGTCAACTGATACATAGCAACAAAATTCATACATGCATCAAATTCACTAGCATATCCAATACCAAAAAACTGACTAAATGTACATCTAAATCTTATCTAACTTAATAAACTTCTAAATCTTTATTTAACTGAATTAATAAACATCTGAATCTTATATCAGTTGATAAACATCTGAATTTCAAGCAAACACATGCAGAATCAGTTTAATGTTGACTTAATAGGAAGAACATCACATTTATTAAACTACCGATTTGCACAAGTGAAAATACCTGGTATATCTGATGAATTCGTGATCATTCTATCGCCCGAGTCGCGCAATGGTAAGAGCATCTGCTCCAGAGTCGCGGAGCATTGAGACCGGTCGAGACGAGACGCAGTTGGCGCTGGCATGTTGCTGCTCAAGCACTGAGAGCGAAGAAAAGATTAAAATTTTCAGCTCTCCACTGCAAAGTTGAAGCGTCTAGATAAGAGTGAAACATTCTTGAGTGGGGCGTCAAGATTAGATTTTGTTATTATTTATTTAAAGTTGATAACTTAGTGTATAATATTAATATCCTTCACAATTACAGACGAGATGGTTAACTACTGGGTGATGAATACCGATTATGTGAATTATGCCTTAATCTATGGCTTTAAGGATGAGAACACAAATGGAACTGCAAAGGCAGCCAAGTCATGGGTTTGGAGCAGAAAGCCAACTTTAGCGCAATCCTTTTTACAAAACATCAATACTCAGCTGCAAAATTTGTGCTTGGACAAGACTCCTGTTCATCGTACTATGCAAAAGAAAGGTGACTTTTTATTTGATTTCTTTACCTTCTTCATTGTTTGTGTCACTAGCAAAGCCTACAGCAGAAAATTTAAGTCTACACATTTTCATGATCCGCGAAACAATTATATTCTTCGTCGAACATTAAACATCTTCCCTTATGATTTTTACAGTATTAATTCAAATGTTAGTAGTTCACCTTTTATGGTTTTAATGCCCCCGTAATCGAAGATTCGGGGATATTTAGTTTTTACCCTGTCCGTCTGTCCATCTGCTTTTCCGCTAAAAACTTTAACTTTGTCAGTAACTTTTGACTGGGTGGGATTATGGCTTTCATATTTCACAAGTGTATTCCCACCAAATTTGACCTCTTGACCTTGGTGCTTGACCCACTTTTACCAAAATAACTTGAACCTTGTCCATCATTTTTAAATAGTTGGTGCTAGGGCGTTCATGCTTCACATATGTGTTCACTCTGACAAGACCTTCAAATTGGTACATATAGTTTTGACCTAATAGTTTGACCCACTTAGTAAAAAAACTGATTGTACACACAAGTACTCTAAGTTGACATCAAAAAGATGTTCGAGTTTCTGATTGACAATATCATGTAGTTTTTGGAGACAATGTTTTCCAACAATCAATTGGAATTCCAATGGGTACCAATTGCGCCCCGTTATTAGCAGACCTGTTTTTGCATTCATATGAACCAGGATTTGTCCAAAATGTTGTACGTGTAAAGAAGAAAACATTTGCTGTGGCCTTCAACTCGACATTTAGATATATCGACGACGAATTGTCAATTAACAATGGTAATTTCCATTCTTATGCGAGTATGATATATCCCGGTGAGCTTGAGATAAAAGATAGAGTCTGACACATCTGTTTCAAACATTTGGATATTTTATTTGAAAAAGACGTTAATGATAATCTAACAACAATGCTATATGATAAACATGATGACTTTAACTATACAATCGTCAACTTCCCTTACTTACGCAGCAGTATACCTTCATCACCTGCATATTGAGTTTATACATCTCAGTTGATTCGATACGCAAGAATATGCTCTACGTACGAACAATTTCTAAAACGAGATAAATTTATGACAAACAAATTGATATATAAGAATATCAGCAATATCGTTTAGTCATCATTTCGTAAGATCTATGGTCGAAACAATGACCTTGTCAACAAATATAATTTATCATGGAGTCAAACGCTGGCTGATGTTTTACATACTAATTGTTAGTCCATTATTTAAACACTGAATTGATGACGGATTTTCCGTTATTTCCGATCGTGACAAGGAGCACATGGCGGGTGTGACCGGTCGGCAGGGGATGCTCATTACTTCATGGCACCTGATCCCACCTCTGATGTTTGGAGGTCCGTGTTTGCTCTGCTCCCTCTCTGTATTGTTTAATGGACTTTGGATCTTGAATAGTGTTCGTTATCTCCACATGTTTCATTTATTACCCTTGGTCAAATCTTTTTAACAATTAGTATTAGGGCTTTTATATTTCACAGGTGTATTGCTTGTGAAAATCTCTTGATACCAATAATGTTGAACTTGGAGTTTGAGTTGTGTTTGAGCATTTTGCTTCAAGACCACAAGTGTCGGGTACAAGTCTAAAATCTAAATAAACAGTCCTCACTGGAAGATGGCGGCGTCCGATTATAACCTAAAGTGACAAATTGCCGAAGGTACGTTAAACAATCAAATGAACACACGGAATACCCATGTAAAATATGAAAGGTCTAAGAACCATCCGTTCTGAAGTCGTGGTTTTACGGACAAACAGACGAATAGAGCAAAAACTACATTGTATACATCCACGAATCTTCGATTGCTGGGGTATAAAAAGTAAAATAAAAGGATATATACAATGCAGTTTACCGGGTATAGCGTTCAAAAGAGCAGAGAAATAAACTTGAAAAAACCTCTTCCGAAGCCTTTGCTATGATACTTTCTATATTTTGTTTAAGGTGGTACATTATATATAATATTAGTTTAAATAACACTTATCTTTTGTTTGTAGGTTGTCTAAATTCTGCTGCACCTTTACTGAACGTACCTGCAAAAGTCATGGGATGTGGTTTAATCTTCCTTTACCTCTTTAAATTTACAAGATCATAATTTCTCCTGTGGAAATAAATTTGCAAGAAGAAAAAATTATTTTCACAAGTACATGTAAACATATCTATACAGTTTGATATATTCTTGTTAAACATTTATAATGAAGATATCTCTTTAGATACTAGCCTTTATAATACCATATCATTTAGATTGGCGGTATCACTAAAAAGGATTAATAATAAAAATAATATGAATGGACCTGTTCTTGTGAAAACACCAACCATTTGCGTGTGGTGTAACTTGCATCAAGTTGTATCAAAACCAGCCAGAAATTGTAATTGGACTTTCAATATTAAATAAAAAGTTCTACACAAAAAAAAGTATTTCTACACACAAATACTTACAATAAAACGTTGGAAGTTCACCCTCAGTGGTTGAGCAACTGTATTTATTTACCTAGGTTCAAATCCATTGTGGGAGATTGCTCCTTCGGAAAAGACCTTATTAACGTTTACTAATAAATCAAGACATATATACATACTTGAAATAAGGTCAGTAGAGCTTTGTATCTATAGGCTTAACATTACATGTGCCAAAGAAAAATATATGTTGGCAATTAATTCAACAGAATAGCCAATCTTGAGATTTTTATTTCAAATTTTACAAACGAGTTGTTCTCCCATGGTTATTACTGCCTGTTTGTCATCATCTTGACGAATTCTGCAAACAGAAAACGTAAATAAACATACACGAGGGTTGTCCCAAAAAGTCGAAGACAGGGAAAACAGTTTACTTTCTCTTTGCTCAATTATATTTCTTTCCTTGTCATAGCAAAAAGTAACATTTTATGATCATGTATTTCAAGTTTCAGGATGATATAACATTTAATAGGAAAATTATGAAATTATGTGGCCCCGCCCTACCCCCAGGTGTCATGATTTGAACAAACTTGAATCTACACTACCTGAGGATGCTTCCATATAAGTTTCATCTTTCCTGGCACAGTGGTTCTTGAGAAGATTTTTAAAACATGCTTAACATTACATGTGGCCCCATTTCGACAAGAAAATGCTTTGTGGCAATATGTTGGACAATTAATTCAAAAGAATAGCCAATCTTGAGATTTTTATTTCAAATTTTACAAAAGAGTTGTTCCTTTACCTCTTTAAATTAAAAAGATCATAATTTCTCTTGTGGAAATAAATTTGTAAGAATAAGAAAAAATGAATTTTACAAGTACATGTAAACATATCTATACAGTTTGATATATTCTCGTTAAACATTTATAAGAAAATCTCGTAAATAAACATATACATGTATATATTAATGTAATATAATTACCATTTGCGTGTGGTATAATTTTGTATCAAAACCAGCCAGAAATTGTAATTGGACTTTCAGAGATACTACACACAAATCTTGAGTTTATATAAGCTCTTAAAGATCAAATGGATAAATTATGCGACTGCTCTGGAGTCGCGGAGTAGGGGAGCTGATCTTTACGTTCTGGGTTCAAATCCATTGTGGGAGATACGAAAGCGCTTCAAGACATATATTACTTGAAATAAGTAGAGCTTTGTATCTATAGGCTTAACAATACATGTGCCAAAGAAAAATATAGTAAATCACGGATTTTTATCAAATTTTTTGTTCTCCCATGGTTATTACTCTGTTTGCTGCATTCTGCAAACAGAAAACGTAAATAAACATATATTCTGTAATTAATTACCGATTTTTTCACTATGATATTGACTTGATTATATAGCCTTAAAGAAAAGGATAAATGCGTATTTGAAAACGGGCCACATAGTTTATCTCACTCTTGCTGCTCAGCACTGTGGGTAGTAAAAGAAAAAAATTGTTTCAGCATTGAAAAGGTTTAGTGGACCCGACGTAACCCTAAATGAAAGGGAGAGGGTAGATCTAGCAAAACTTGATTTGAACCAACATTACGGATGCTTACGTATTTCTTTTCCCTAAATTTTATTGAGGTGCAACCTAACCCCTGGGCTGGGTCATGATGTGAACAAATCTGAATCTGCCTGTGGAAGCTTCTATAGAAATATGACCAATCATGGCTTTGCTGTTCTCGAGAAAGACTTTTCGAAATGTTTCTTATATATTTCTATGTAAAACTTTGCATATCCATTATGGCCCCCACCCTACCCAGGGGGCCATGATCTACACAAATCTAAATCTTTAGTTAAAACTTCTTGATGGTGCTTCCACATAATATGACCAATCATGGCTTACTGTACTTGAGAAGAAGATTTTGAAAGATTTTCCCTACATATTGTTTTCATAAACTTTGACAATCTATTGTGGCCGCATCCTACCCCTGGGGTCATGATTTGAAGAAATTTGAATCTACAATACAGATTATGAACCTAATACTGTTTTTCTACTATATACAAATGCTTGTCCACGATGTTCTCCACGAGTTTCATATTTCCTGGCCCAGTGGTTCTTGAATGATTTTTTAAAAGAAGCCTTTTTTTCAATTATTTGTAATTATCTCCCATTGGAAGAGGACATGGTCCTTCATGAGAAAAAATAATCTACTGGTTGTCAATTATATTTTCAGCAAAAAGAGGTGATTTTAAATAAAAGGTATTCTCCAAGTTAGGAAAATAATCCTTTCTTTGGTTAATATGGAAAAAAAACGCTTTTTGCACGAACTGAAAATCATGCAGTGAATAAAAAATATTTATAACTCTTCAAGTTGTTTCTATCAGACAAAATATGAATCGGAACTAAACCGCGTGTTGCAGTTGTAAGAGTGTCTGCTCTCTCAAGTAGCAGGTTCGGATCCAACTGTAGGACGTGGAGACACGTCCTTCGTAGAAGATTATAAATATGGAGGTCACATGTCACAGAAGGTAATGGCAAGTGGTAGATTGAAAAATTCACATTAATTAAATTAAACATTAAAACCACAAAATAAAAGTTAGCTGAATGTTGATCTTGTTGTTCACAGAACATTAATTATGTAAAAAATTTACAATGTAGAGAGGTTGAGTGTTAGCTTTGAGACCCTACAATATTCTTCACTCATATTGGGACGCCATACAGTGCCTTTGTATGAAAGATTAACTTTAAAAGACCTGTTCGCGGAACTGCTGGCCATTTGGCACTGAGGGATCCTTCTGTGCTAGCATCTCTTCTGTTTAAATGATTTTATTCGAAGGATCAGTCTCTTACGCGGTTTCATCCGAAGGATTGGTTTCTAAGTCATGCATTCGGATAAGCGATGAACTCTTTTGTTCGCGACTCTAAAGCAAAACACTCTTATACCTCCACCACACAGGTGACTTATGTGAGATACCTTGGTAATTCACTTGGCCATCGCCATCTTCATCTGCCTCTTTCATCATGTTCTCCACCTCTTCCTCGCTCATTTTCTCCCCGAGATTCAACATCACCATTCGTAGTTCTGTTGTGCTGATGTGTCCATCGCCATCCCGATCAAACACTCGGAAAGCCTCTAACAAATCGTCATCTGTTTCCTCTTCTTTTTCCCTCTTTGACATCAGTAATAAAAATTCGGGAAAGTCAATGTCACCATTGCCTACGATAGTAAATTGAAAAATTGAAAAATTTCAATTTTACGCATACACGATTTTGAATACTTTATTAAGGCATGCAAATATCTGAAAAAACTTTTTATCACCTGAAAAAGCTTTTCTGATCACATTTTGTCCGTCGTCCGTCCGTCTGTCTGTCCGTCTGTAAACTTTTCACATTTTCGACTTCTTCTCAAGAACCACTGGGCCAATTTTGACCAAACTTGGTACAAAGCATTCTTGGGTAAAGGGGAATTTAAATTGTTAAAATAAAGGGCCAAGTCCCCTCACAAGGGGAGATAATCAAGAAAAGACAAAAATAGGGTGGGGTCATTAAAAATCTTCTTCTCAAGAACCACTGGGCCAGAAAAGCTGAAACTTATGTGGAAGCAGTGTAGATTCTAAATTGTTCAAATCATTACCGCCGGGGGAAGGGTGGGGCCACAATGGGGAATCAAAGTTTTACATAGAAATATATAGGAAAAAATCTTTGAAAATCTTCTTCTCAAGAACCACTGGGCCAGAAAACTGAACATTATGTGGAAGCATCCTGGTATAATGTAGATTTTAAAATATCTAAATCATGACCCCCGGGGGAAGGCGGGGCCACAATGGGGAATCAAAGTTTTACATGGAAATATATAAGAAAAATCTTTAAAAATCTTCTCAAAAACTTCTGGGCCATAAAAGCTGAAACTCATGTGGAAGCATCCTTTGGTAGTGTAGATTCTAAGTTGTTCAAATCATTACTCCCGGGGGAAGGGTGGGGCCACGATGGGGAATCAAAGTTTTACATAGAAATATATAGGAAAAAATCTTTGAAAATCTTCTTCTCAAGAACCACTGGGCCAGAAAAGCTGAACATTATGTGGAAGCATCCTGGTATAATGTAGATTTTAAAATATCTAAATCATGACCCCCGGGGGAAGGGCGGGGCCACAATGGGGAATCAAAGTTTTACATAGAAATATATAGGAAAAATCTTTGAAAATCTTCTTCTCAAGAACTACTGGGCCAGAAAAGCTGAAACTTATGTGGAAGCACCCTGGGGTAGTGTAGATTCTAAATTATTCAAATCATGACCCCTGGGGGAAAGGCGGGGCCACTATGGGGAATCAAAGTTTTACATAGAAATATATAGGAAAAATCTTTGAAAATCTTCTTCTCAAGAACCACTGGGCTAGAAAAGCTGAAACTCATGTGGAAGCATCCTGGGGTAGTGTAGATTCTAAATTGTTCAAATCATGACCCCGGGGGAAGGGCGGGGCCACAATGGGGAATCAAAGTTTTACATAGAAATATATAGGAAAAATTGAAAATTGTCAAGAACCACTGGGCCAGAAAAGCTGAAACTTATGTTCACATGGAAGGATCCTGGGGTAGTGTAGATTTCAAGATGTCTAAATTATGATCAGTGGGGTAGGGTGGGGATGCATTATGTATTACAAGGAGGAAATCTGGTAAAGAACAGAATGGTCAAAAAGCTTCTCAGGTGAGCGATGTGGCCCATGGGCCTCTTGTTTACCGATTCATATGTTCAAACACACACTTGAAGTTAAAAACACTAAAATGTTCAAAACTAAACAATTTTCAAAATAAATAGTTTAACTAAAATGACAATATTGTTATTATCATTATTATATTTTAGTTATTCTTATTTGAATTTGAAGTCCATCGTTTTTTTCGGTGGGAGGGATGGGGGGTTAAAGGTTCCGATCAGAGAAATCAAATTATTGAATTTTAAAATAGTAAAATATGTCTTAATAACCTTAAAACCTGTTAATAATTTCCTTTGACATAACAGGGTTGGGGTGTTTTCTTCATAGTTTGTATAAGGTTCTTACCGTCGGCATCCACTTCCGTGACGATTTCGTTAATTTCAGCGTCTGTGGGGTTTTGTCCCAGTCTTTTTAGTATTGTTATCAACTCCCCCGTCGTGATTGAGCCATTTCCGTCTTTGTCAAAAAGTTTGAATGCCTCTCTGTATTCTGGAATTAAAGCAATGAAATACCAGTCAGTAACCATTGTAACTGCTATCTCGCCAAGCGTGTCGCAAAATTTGCAAGTGCAGGAGTTTCAACTCTTCTTATTTTTTAAAGCTTATAAGTTGAATTATGCTTTTGTAATTAATAAAGATTTTCAATTATACATATCCTTTTTGTAAGAGAAAACGTGAACCATACTAGTGCTTACCTTCAATTTTATCTTCTGTTAAATTTTCTATCTATAAAGAAATCGGGAAAATCACAATGAAATTGATTAATCGTATATTTCTCACTGATATGTTTCCCGCGCGCACTTGGTAGCTATTTTTTTTTAAGAATAACCCTAACTTCCCGTTTGACAAGTCTAAATTCAAAGGGAGAAAAATAAATATAACACTACCCCACCCCAAGAAATTAAAAAAAATAATCTTTATGGTATTACATTTTCTAATCATATATAACACAGTACCTGGGATATCTTGTCCATGTTTCTGTCGATGACTTCTTAGTTGGACTGTATACGTTGCATTGAATCAGCAGCATACCTTCAGCCTGTGATACAACAAAAATTAACCATAAAACCGAATAGATAAATCATGGTGGACTTTACGTACATAATCCTGATCAAATTTATTCGTATTTGTTATGTTTATTTCTGGTTTCAATAACGTGATCTTTGTTGTTGTGCTATAAAAAGTGTTTGCGTAGTTAAATGTTTCAAATCCTTTTCTTTTTGCCCAGCATTGTATACGTCGAACAAATCGTAAATTGGGTGTATTGATGTATTGGCTTCTATCGACTCCGAGTGATTTATTAAGAGGGACCTTGGAAAAGTTGATAGTTTATTTTTCCACACCATTTTCCGAAGGTCTACTTCGATGTTAAACCTTATGCACCAGAATGAGATATAGAGATTTGTTCCTTGTTCTCCTTAAAAATTCCCTGTCTTTAAGATATTGATACACTTCAACCTAACTATCAAAAAAGTCTGAATAAAGACGTTCCGGACATTTTGGTTGCGTTTTATTCATCAGTGACTCAAATGCTGACTGACGTTTTTCATACTAATTGTTAGTACATTATTTATACACTGAATTTACGACGGATTTTCCCATTATTTCCCGATCATGACAAGGAGCACACGGCGAGTGTGACCAGTCGACAGGGGATGCTTAATCCTCCATGGCACCTGATCCCACCTCTGATGTTTTGGAGGTCCGTGTTTGCTCTGCTCCTGTTTTGTATTTTATGGATTTTTGATCTTGAATACTGTTCGCTATCTTCACAAGTTTCATTTATATAATTATGAAAAAAATCTTTCAAACTACCTATTGTAGTCACCTGCGTTGAACAATAAATAGAGGCATGCGCTATAGAGTCAAGGAAGGAGTTGGTCCTTCGGATGAAACTGAAAAACCGAGACATCCTATTCGCATAAGGTGCTGGCACGAAAAGACTTTTCACTGTTTATACATAGAACGTAAATTCCTCGTCTAATTAGCAAATATAAAAAGTTTCAACTAATTTTTACAATTAGTTTATTCAAGAAATTATGTTAAAGTTTGTTTTATAAAATATTTTGATCAGCACATATGACACTATGGGACGTGTAGAACCGGTGGGTCGGATTAAACCGCGTGTAACCCGAGGTCGCAGTAGATGCCAGCACGAATGACTGCATAAGACAGGTGACTACTGGATAGAGGCGACCTCTAAAACAAGTTTAACTGTATATTCAGCTTATCAAAAGCTTATCAAAGATAAATTATTTGAATATTATCTGAAATTAACGCTTCCATCACTGGTGTTTTGCTGTGTACCACATAACCACAAGTTTGACATGCTCCATCAATTTGGACAAGGGAATGGAGCTTTTGCATTTTTTGCACTCTTTAAATACCATTTCATCCTCCTTCAAAATTAAATAGGCATACTGTAGGAGTACTTTTTTCCGCGTGGTATTAATTTACGCTATGTACACGGTCACACATTTTCCGTGGAAATCTGTCCAAGCGGACTTAATATAAATGTAAGGCACATAATGACAGTCTAGGAAAACCGCGTAATTTTCTACTCGCAGATTCAACAGAAATTGAGATTCCGCGGAATTATGACTCCCTGGAAAAAAAGTATGTCTACAGTAATTTAGTTAATAAACCGTTAATTTCGAATGTAATGTAAATACGTGTAGTACTCCTGTACTAAAATCCTTGATCCTTTGGTTATAGGGAAAACATAAGATTCGTCTTGGTCTCAACAATATTCATTAATCATACAGCAATTCTCATTTCAACAGGTACAATAATAAATTTTGGTGGCGTCTACCACACAGGCTTTTAGTTCTATTATAAAAAAAGGGGAGTATAATAGCTATACTAGGATGATCCCCACCGTTATTAACAATTTAATAGGTATCCAGTGTGTTGGGAGATAATTGTGAATCATTTTCTCACCTGAAATCACAATGGTAAGGCTATATAAAGTTATGGTGAAAATATAGGCGGATCTTGGATTTACCGGTATATCTCTTTGAATATCACCGCCAGACAACTCGGCAAACTATCTGTTTACATCATGCGATCGGTCCCTATATATAACCTTCGGGAAAAGGTCACATGACAGGATTCAACCAATGACAACAACGTACGACAATGTATAAAATGATAATCGTGTCGTACAGTCAAACAAAGTTGTCGTGCAATATGGATTCTAAACAAACCCAGGAACTAACATGTGAAAAAACAAAATACCCGGTAACCAATAAATATGGATCCCAAAAGATGTGTCTATAATAAGTAAGTAAACAATTTACATCTGAAACTTGTAAATTTTACAAAAGTAAAATTGCTAAGTCGCAGTAGGCGCTGGCACGAAAAAGGTCCCTCACTGCTCAATGTTAAACAACATACAATCAACCTATTGATTCCTCCATCATTCCCTGGAACGCTCCGCCTCAGACACATGGTAGTAAAGTCCAGTTCAAGAAGCTTCTGGTCAGGTGTAAGTCAAATAAAGTTCTTTGGTGGCCAGGAAAAAGAGGTATTTCCACAAGTCACAGCTGCTTCAAGCTCCCTTTGACGTCTGGCTGGTGGAAGTAGTGGCATACAGCCAGTGGAAAGTAGCTTTGTGGCCCGTACTGCTAGTTGCAGTTGCAGAAAGGGTCCTCAGGGGATCTAGTGAGAGCAGATACAGGAACAGCAGTAGACTCAAGGGGGGGATAGCGACTTGAGTTTCCATCGGAACAGAGGCTGACATCTCGAAGGAAGCAGAGGTAGATGATGTAGGAGTAAGAGGAGAGAGTGGAAGATGGACTGTGGTCTAATAGCTATTCTTCTAATCTTATTTTCTTCCTCTCTGGTTCCTTAGCCTTGAATAGGCTGGGAGTTCTGGTGACTACAGTGCGGGCTGGGGATGGCATAGATTCAATATCAGAATCGGCAAACGACTCAACTTCTGGTCGATGCTTTTGTAATTTGGAGACTGCTTTAATAGACTTTTGTACAATACTCAGAGATGTAACAAAGTGATTATTTCATTGTTTTTGTAGATCCAATGGTTTAAGTTTGCCAAAGGTGGAGTAACAAGCTAAAATTTCAGCAAGGCTATTTTTAGCTCTACTGGTGAACCAGAAGAGCTTGTGCGATAGTAATGCGTCCGGCGTCCGTTTGCTATAAATAGAAATTTTTGTGAAATACTTTCAAATTGCTACTCCTTCTACAGTTTTGGTCTGAATTCAATATATATAATTTGGCACACAAATAGACTACACTAAGATACACAATTCTGTGAGTCTGTTTTTGATTCCAACTTTGAACTGTGTTGCCGTGGTCACTACAAATAGGAATTTCTTAGAAATACTTTCCAAATGCTACTCCTCCTACAGTTTTGATCTGATTTCAACATACAACTTGGCGCACTGTAAGTAGAATAAACTAAGATACATAATTCTGTGTATCGGTTTTTATTTCGATGAACGATCTTGCCTTGGATATTAAAATTAGAAATTTCTGTGAAATACTTTTCAAATGTTATCCTCCATCAATTTTGGTCTGATTTCAGTATAACATGGCACACACATAGACTAAACTAAGATACATATTTCTGTATATCGGTTTTTGATTTCAATGAACAGTGTTGCTGTGGTTCCTTAAAATTGATATTTCTGTAAAATACTTTGAAAAGGCTACTTCTCCCACAATTTTAGTCCGATTTCAATCAATATAACTTGGCACACATATAGACTATATTAAGATACATTATTCTGTGTATCGGTTTTGATTTTGATGAATGGTTTTGTCATGGTTACCAAAATTGAAAATTCTTTAAAATACTTCTAGAGTTGAAGTTCTATTGCAGTCTTGTCACATAAAAAGACTTTATAAAGTATCATTATTCATTCTATTTATTGCTGTTGTAAAGTTTCAAGTCCTAACTGCCAATTTTTTCTTCCTTTGCTATAAGTACAAACAGTAGAGCTACAGTTTCGACAGAGATTTCTGGTTCCTGAAAAGGCTAGCAATTCCCCTGGGTGTAGGAGCACACCGTCCTCCAGGCTAAGACAGTAAAAGTTCACCTCATCCGCTAGCACTGCTGTCAAGGCCTTATGCACCAACGAAATAGAGGTTTTGCTGAAGAGACCAGAAGAGCCATGGTTATACTCAGGAACAACAGATGAAAAGTTTGTGGCCTCCGACTCCTAGCCTTCCAACCACTCCTGCCTGGAACGCCTAAGGATAAAGGATATCTTCCTCGTCCAGTCAAGGAGGAGGGCTCTCAACTTCCCAGAAGCTCTTAAGTTTTTTTTGTGGGCTCCACCAATAATCTGTACAGAGATGCTTGACAGGAGATCCAAAAGCAGTTGGGCTCGAAGAAAAGATCCGCCACAGGGACATTAAGAGATGGAAGATACTCTTTGTGGCGCTTTAGGATGTGGTTCTTTAGATCGGTAGGCCTACTGAAAGTGTTCTCTCTCTTGAGATACAAAAAGGACACACAACTTTCATGGCACAGTGTGGTGCTGGCATCAGATGCTCCTTCAGGTTCCGCCTGCTGTTGAACTGCATATCGCATCTCTTTCATTAACTTCTATGTTGCACTGGAACATCCTGTGGATGGAAATGTTATTTTCTAATACAAGTTTGTTTGTTTTCTAGGTCATTATGGAATTAATGTACATCAAAGTAACACCATGACAACTACAGGACTTTTCAATAAGGGACAAAAATCTAGGCAGGTACAAATGGTAATATAGGTTTCTATTGGTATGAAGGGGAATACATGCAAGGTCTTGGGAAGGGGTTAAGATAGGTCATTTGTATAGGAGGGAAAATGGGCTATAGGGCTAAAACCTCTGGCAATAGTAGGTACAGTATAACCAAATTATCCCTAATGTAAGTTCAAATATATGGTATCAAGGGAGACTAAAACACTGACAAAAGAAAAACAATAAAAATGCAGCAGCACCTCTGCTGGCAACAACGTACAACTCCTAAATTATCTACACACAGGCAATGGTCACATCTTGAGATGCAGGGCCCTTGCATCTAGACGTCGACCCAGTGAGAGCCTTCGGCAGCACTTTCCTGCAAAGTTTGGACAAAAAACACTGGTTCTGATATCTCGACATCACTTAGTTGTTTTGGCCTTGGAATAACAACTTCAAGGGGCATCATTATGTTCCACCCAAACATTATCATGTTCGGTGAAATGTCTGGAATGACAAGTGGATCTATAAGCCACCATTAGTTGTGGTAATACTTCAACCCAATGTCTTTGATCTTTGTTTCAATACATTGTCAACATATTGACTACGGTTCTGTTGAATCTTTCAACTGCTCCATTAGCCAGTTGGTGATGGCACTTATTTTCTGAGGATCTGTGGCTACACCATTTTCTGATAAAATATGTCCTTTAATTAATTAAACTGGATTTCTTTTTGAAAAATGTGCATTTGGATGGTTTATACTTTAAATTTGTCTCTTAAACCTGTAAAAAAAATTATTTGGATGGTTTATACTTTAAATTTGTCTCTGAAACCTGAAAAAAAATCATTTGGATGGTTTATACTTTAAATTTGCCTCTGAAAGCCTTTAAAAAATTCGCTCAGGCCTCGCGGTCCTGATTGGTCCTTGATTGCTCTAAACCATTTTGCTCCTGCCAAAGAGTCAAAACACTCATCAACTCCCGGGAGAGGATAGACATCCTTAATGGTGACATCATTGAAACGTCTGTAGTCCACGCAAAATCTGATTTTACCATACTTTTTAACAAGTACTACATTGGAGGTCCTGGGACTGCTAGAACAATACCTCTGTCAATCTTCCCTTTCCATCTCTTTCTTTCTAATTGGTATTCTCCTCCCAGGATGTCTAATACGGATATTCAAATAAAATCAAAGGGTTTAACATTTCAAAGGCAGGATAAAAGATCATAAATTATGTTTTGCTCTGCTCTAACATATTGATTCTAAAACATGAAAATTATGTCCAAATATAATAAATACATGTATACAGTCCATACATATCTTTTGTGCATTCACTTCCATGAAATCTGGGGCTAATATGGGTTGGATACGTGTTTTCTAGGGAGACAATGGTAATTATTGTTAAGTTACTTAAAACAATGTGTACGTTGGACATTGCTAATTCGAACCAATCCTTCTTTATCCACGCAAGTTCAAGTATAGTTTTCCTCCGTGATTGAGGATGTAAATAATAGGAAAGACAACTCTTTCCCCCTTATTAAATAAATTGGATCTGCTCTACGTTCCTTGTCCTAATATATCATATGACACTTCATAAATTGAGAATTCATTTTAAAACTTTATATGAATTTGTTACTCTATTTATGAAACACTTCAGATTTTGGACAGTAAATTTTGGAATTATCAAGATGATATATAAACGAGACCCGGAAGTTACTATGTAATTTCTTTGTGTTGATTTAAAATAGTTGGTAGCTTTAAACAATGAGATGAATTTTAATTGGTTAAAATTTGCATAATACTTAAATCCGGATTTCATCTCGTATAGGGGCATCCCTTTATCTTCCGTGTGGAGTGATTTAGTGTTTTATTGCTCAATAACACAGCACATTACTCGTTGCAGAGCTTACGTGTCACTTCCTCTGAATAATGATGCTGCATAAGATTTCATGAACTGATAGTGTGTAGAGCGGAACTTATCATGCTGAACTTTCGACTCTCTTGATAGTCATTCCTAAGAACACATTGGACAGAAAGAGTGTATAAATTTGCGATGTACTTCAACTATATCGGTTTATCTTTAAGTGATGCAGATTATGTAAAAGATTCTAAACGTTGAAAAGCTTGATGATTATTTGAATTGATTTTTCTGATATTTTGAGTTTTGTTTAACATAAAAATTAAAAACAAAAAAATTTGCAAGCAAGTATGATTTGAATACCTAATATTAAAAAATATATTTAAATTCATTTTTAAAATTATTTCAATATACATGTACTAGTATACTAAGATGGCTTCTTGGAAAAGCGATCATAATACATGCAATAGATACGGGTATCAGTATCCTAGTCCTGTGGGACAATGTATTATCCATAAATCGGGGCAGTTTCTTACTTGTACCTTTTAATTTGTTGTGTGATAAAAATCTTTCCCTATCGATCATTTCTCGAGCGCGCACTGAATATTGATTACAGTTGATTAAGCAGATATGTTAACGGTATGACACCTGCATGCTCCTTTTTTGCTAAAAGGTAGACAGGGATCTGCGAGCTTGAGACTCGACAGGTGGAAATACGCAACACGGTTTTGCATCAGGCTCCGGTCTCTGTCTGTTCCGGCGAGGTTTAACATGTATATGCAAATTAATATGGACAAGAAACATTTTATGTGGCGCTGTGGGATTCACTAAGAAAGTAACGAACAAAATTATACATACTTCAGTAATTGATGAAGCAAGGACATACTTTATGATTTAATTAATCAAATTTTCAAATTAAAAATGTATATATTTTTTAATTTTGATTACTATAGGGAAGAGACGTAACAAAATACAGCATAAAACGATACAAACAATTTTTTTAATTCGGTTTTCAATAATATGATTAATGAAGAAAAAAATATAGTAGACGTTAAAAATACTGCACGGCATTGGCATTCAAAATTAACCGAACGTGGACGTGGATTTGTAAAAATCCAGAGCATTTTCCAGACGTCTCCATCCATATCTGGGTATATATACGAAGATGGGAACATTAGCATCATAAATGACATTTGTGTAAAAAAAATCATTGGTTCAAAGTGAAAAATATATATAATATGGTTTCCACAAATACAAAATTTCTGCATTTTTTTTTATTTTAAACACAAGGTGCCGAGTTGGCCCCAGTGGCAAACAAGTCTCCAGTCCAAAACTAGGGCCAAAAAATGTTTTTTCCTACCAAAAATGGTTTCCAGAGCACCTCTTATATTATAAATTGTCGGAGTATTATTACAGTAGCCCATCGTTTGGAAGGTGGTTGGTGGTGTCCTGTGGATGTGCGCTAAGATTTCGGAATTTTAATTTGCACCTTGGAGATCAAATGGGGGTTAAAAATCATGTTTTTCTATCAAAACCTGGTTCCAATAGATCCTCTTACATTTTATCGGTAGCCTACTCATCACTTCGAAGATGATGAGTGGTGTCCATTAGATGTGTAATAAGGTTTCGGAATTTTCATTACAACAAATCATAAGATACCCCATGTATCTCAAGTCCAAGTTATTTAAAGTATGATTTCTTAATTTGGTCTCATTTATTTACAAGTAATTTACAGAACTTAAGCGTAAAATGTGCATACATATTGTGAATATTACAACTCCTTTATTGTGTTTAAATAGATTGTTCCTCGTGACGTCACTTTAAAAATAAAGATTATGTTTTTCATTTTGATTCTGACGTTGCATCAATAAATATAAGGCAAAGAATTCAAATTGTTTCAACTAAAATCATGGGGAGATCTAGAATTCTTGGACAAGTTATGGCGGGATAAGCGATAGGGCTACCACAGTGTATACGAGTGCACCTTTGCCTAAAGGTGATGTGACAGACTTCCAACAAACTGTAGAATTCAAAGAAAAGCGACATTTCCTTTGATCAGAACCATCCCGATGTTTTACGGTAAAGGCATCATTTGCGCATTCATTTCATTCTTCGAATGAAAAGTCGCACAAATGTGCAAATGTCCATGCAAAGAAGATACTGAAGTGCAACAACAAGGCGACTGGGACTTGGGCCTCCGTCCTAAACCTTACTTTTATCAAGGCTTGGAGGGGAGGAGACGATCCCTCAGGTTACTATCCTCAATCTGTGATTTTAGAAACTTTGTCCATCTACGAAATTCCAACATTTTTTTTTGTAGTTTAAAATATATTTTATTATTCATAGAAATGGATTGAACAGCAGGCATAACTACCTATGATCGTTCTCTCCAACATTGTGACTTACCGAGTGCCCAGGCCTGTACGGACTGCATGGTTTTAAAAAATACACGGAGATCGTGGATTTCAATCCCATTTTCAATATGGAGTAAGTTTTCGGGGTTGTTGTTCACATTTTACCGAAGAGTAAAAATGAGGAATACACGCTCGTATTTTTACTGAAAAGTAGAAGGAAAGGATTTTCACAATCACGCAAGAGCACTTTGACGTATGAAAAGATTTAGTACCTTTTTCTCTCGGAAGAAGGATGGAGGGCTTTAAGCTCATAAACTCGTAAACGGAATAAAAGGAGTACAGCGACACTACTCGAGGAGTGGTAAATAAGATGGACATGATGGATGTAGAGTTAGAAAATATACAGTTCCATTTTTACCGAGATGAACTTATTTGGAAAAGAGTCGCCCGTGTGGTGCAGTGGTACGAGCGTCTACTCTAGAGTCTCGGAGTAATGATCTTTAACGTCGCAATTTGGAATCCACTGTAGGTAGTGGAGAACGGTCCTTCGGATCAGATCCTGTTAACCGAGGTCCAGTGTCACAGTAGGTACACATGTCTGGCAAGGAAAAGACCCCTCACTGCTCAATGGCTGTGAGTAGATATAAATTTGCAGCCTTCCATCGGCAAGTGGTGGCGTGGAGGTCGAGAGGGACGTTAAACAACAAATTATAAAAGTGGAGAACTTTAAAATGACAGCAAGACTTTTTTTCCACCAGTGAAAATATCCAAAACACCTAAAATTAACCGACCAATTATCTTTAGCGCTTATACAATTACACTCTAGGGAACCTAGATGGAAATTACCTGTTGTATCTTATGTAATAAGAATAATTTTTAAAAACGAGATGTTTGTAAAACACTTATGCCTCCTTCCCCAAATTGAAATTTTTCCAAGTCCAAGGGGCATAACTCTGACAAAAATGGTGCGATAGTACCCAAAACAGAACTTGGCCTAGGTATTTAGCTGATAAATCTGTATACCAAATTTCGTTTTAATATGTGCAACCTCTGCAAAGAAAATGAACGGAAGCTGCAAATAATTGGAATTTTTCTAAGCCCAAGGGACATAACTCTATCAAAAATGGTTCGATCAAACCCAAAACAGAACTTCACCTAGATATTCAGCTGATAATTCTGTATATCAAATTTCATTTCAATATGTGCAACCTCTGCGAAGAAAATGAACGGGAACTGCAAATAATTGGAATTTTTCTAAGTCCAAGGGGCATAACTCTGGAAAAAAGAGGCCCATGGGCCTTATAGGTCACCTGAGCATTATGCAACAACTTTCCAGCGATTTAATTTGATTAATGTTTTAAGCAAGATGCTATGGCATTCACAATCTTGAAAGAGGCACCATTTGATCATTATAACAATACACTTAGCAGTTGCTTAGTTTGTTTACTTAATACCCATAGGCAGGGTGGGGGAACAAAAAATGCATTTCAAGTAATCAGTAATATTCAGCAATAATCAGTAATGCCCCTTTCACACATGAACCCCTGACCCTTGGGCCTAGATCCACACATTGCACAATTTTTGAAAAGGCACCCTTGCTTTTCAAAAATATTTGATTAATACCAAGGAGCAGATCTCAAACAATTCATCTAGTTTCAGTATATAAGTACATCCCCCCCTATGGTACCCCTGACCCTGGGCCTTGAAATTCACAATTCTAGAAGATTAGGGTCCTTGCTCATCATAACTACATAGGTAGTTCATCTGCTTAATACCCAAGAGCAGAGAAGAAAATTTTAAAGATTTAATGTATTTTCACTATATAATCAATAGAGCCCCACCCTATCACTAGAACCCCTGACCCTAGGGCCATAAATTCAAAATTTTGGAAGAGGTATTCTTGCTCATCATAACTATGTACTTAGTTTATTTAATTCCTAGGAGCAGAAAAGAAATTTTTTCAAAGAATTCATGTATTTCCATTATATAATCAATAGAGCCCCACCCTTACACTAGAACCCCTGACCCTGGGGCCATAAATTTCACATTTTTGGTAGAGGCACTCGTGCTCATCATAACCATGCACTTAGTTAGTTTATTTAACACCCAGGAGCAGAGAAGAAGATTTTCAAAGAATTCATGAATTTTCACTATATAATCTATAGAGCCCCGCCCTAACACTAGAACCCCTGACCCTGGGGCCATAAATTTCACATTTTTGGTAGAGGCACTCTTGCTCATCATAACCATGCACTTAGTTAGTTTATTTAACACCCAGGAGCAGAGAAGAAGATTTTCAAAGAATTCATGAATTTTCACTATATAATCTATAGAGCCCCGCCCTAACACTAGAACCCCTGACCCTGGGGCCATAAATTTCACATTTTTGGTAGAGGCACTCTTGCTCATCATAACCATACACTTAGTTAGTTTATTTAACACCAAGGAGCAGAGAAGAAGATTTTCAAAGAATTCATGAATTTTCACTATATAATCTATAGAGCCCCGCCCTTACACTAGAACCCCTGACCCCTGGGCCATAAATTTCACAATTTGGTAGAGGCACTCTTGCTCATCATAACTATGCACTTAGTTAGTTTATTTAATACCCAGGAGCAGAGAAGAAGATTTTCAAAGAAATAATGCATTTTCACTAAATACTTATTTAGCCTCACCCTAGCACTAGAACCCCTGACCCCGGGGCCATAAATTTCACAATTTTGGTAGAGGCACTCTTGCTCATCATAACTATGCACTTAGTTAGTTTATTTAATACTCAGGAGCAGAGAAGAAGATTTTCAAAGAAATAATGCATTTTCACTATATACTTATTTAGCCCCACCCTAACACTAGAACCCCTGACCCCGGGGCCATAAATTTCATAATTTTGGTAGAGGCACTCTTGCTCATCATAACTATGCACTTAGTTAGTTTATTTAATACTTAGGAGCAGAGAAGAAGATTTTCAAAGAATTCATGAATTTTCACTATATGATCTATAGAGCCCCGCCCTAACACTAGAACCCCTGACCCTGGGGCCATAAAATTCACAATTTTGGTAGAGGCACTCTTGCTCATCATAACTATGCACTTAGTTAGTTTAGTTAATACCCAGGAGCAGAGAAGAAGATTTTCAAAGAAATAATGCATTTTCACTATATACTTATTTAGCCCCACCCTAGCACTAGAACCCCTGACCCCGGGGCCATAAATTTCACAATTTTGGTAGAGGCACTCTTGCTCATCATAACTATGCACTTAGTTAGTTTATTTAATACTCAGGAGCAGAGAAGAAGATTTTCAAAGAATTCATGAATTTTCACTATATAATCTATAGAGCCCCGCCCTAACACTAGAACCCCTGACCCCTGGGCCATAAAATTCACAATTTTGGTAGAGGCACTCTTGCTCATCATAACTATGCACTTAGTTAGTTTATTTAATACCCAGGAGCAGAGAAGAAGATTTTCAAAGAAATAATGCATTTTCACTATATACTTATTTAGCCCCACCCTAGCACTAGAACCCCTGACCCCGGGGCCATAAATTTCACAATTTTGGTAGAGGACTCAATGCTGATTACAATCATGCAAACAGTTTAACTGCTTGATGTCCAGGAGTAAAGAAGAAGATTTTTAAAGATTGCATTTATTTTTGTAGTTTTTGCCCCACCCCCCAGGCCCCAGGGGGGCAGGGACCATGAAATTCACAATTTTTGTTCCCCTTCACCCATAGATGCTTTGTGCCAAATTTGGTTGAAATTGGTTCAGTGGTTGCAGAGAAGAAGCTGAAAATGTTCAAATGTTAACGGACGACGGACGACGCACGACGCACGACGACGGACGAAAACAGATAGCAATAGGTCACCTGAGTTTACTCAGGTGACCTAAAAATGGCGAGATCGTACCCAAAACAAAACTTGACCTAGATATTCATCTGATTAATCTGCATATCAAATTTCATTTCAATTTGTACTACCTCTGCGAAGAAAATGAACGGAAACTGCAAATAATTGGCAGAAAATGAACGGAAACTGCAAATAATTGGAATTTTTCTAAGTCCAAGGGGCATAACCCTGATAAAAATTGCGAGATCGTACCCAAAACTAAACTTGACCTAGATATTCATCTGATTAATCTTGTATACAAAATTTCATTTCTGTATGCCAACGGTTCTAAAAAAATGGACGGAAACTAAATGGACCGATAAACAGCAGCAAAGCAATATGCCCTCCCGTCTTCGAATGGGGGCATAATAAAGGAAATGATATTTATTTTAAAACCAGAAGTCTCTGTCGAGACTGAAGCTCTACTGGTTTGTACTTATAGCAAAGGAAGAGAAAAGTACTTAAGCAGTTGGGAATTGAAACTTTTCTACAGCAATAAATAGAATAATGATCCTTGATTAAGTCTCTTTATGTTCTTAGTGTAGTCTACTTGCATGCCACATTATATTATAATCACACTAAAACTGTATTTGGAGTAGCATTTTGAGAGTATTTAACAGAAATTTCTATTTTTAGTAACCACGGCAACACCGTTCATTGAAGTGAAAAACTGATACATAGAATTATGTATCTTAGTGTAGTCTACTTGTGTGCCATGTTATATTGAAATCAGACTAAAACTGTAGGAGGAGTAGCATTTTGAAAGAATTTCACAAGAAATTTCTATTTTTAGTAACCACGGCAACACCGTTCATTGAAGTGAAAAACTGATACATAGAATTATGTATCTTAGTGTAGTCTACTTGTGTGCCATGTTATATTGAAATCAGACTAAAACTGTAGGAGGAGTAGCATTTTGAAAGAATTTCAGAAGAAATTTCTATTTTTAGTAACCACGTCAACACAATTCATCGAAATCAAAAACCAATACACAGAATTATGTATCTTAGTGTAGTCTACTTGTGTGCCATGTTATATTGAAATCAGACCAAAACTGTAGGAGGAGTAGCATTTTGAGAGAATTTCACAGAAATTTCTATTTTTAGTAACCACGGCAACACCGTTCATCGAAATCAAAAACCGATACACAGAATATTATGTATCTTAGTGTAGTCTACTTGCGTGCCAAGTTATATTGAAATCAGACCAAAACTGTAGGAGGAGTAGCATTTTGAAAGAATTTCACAGAAAATTCTATTTTTAGTAACCATGGCAACACCGTTCATCGAAATCAAAAACCGATATACAGAATTATGTATCTTAGTGTACTCTACTTGTGTGCCAAGTTATATTGAAATCAGACCAAAACTGTATGAGTAGCATTTTGAAAAATTGTTTACAGACGGACAGACAGACAGACAGACGGACGGACGACGGACGCATTACTATCGCATAAGCTCTTCTGGTCTCTGACCAGTAGAGCTAAAAACAACAGTATTTTAAGCATTCCAAATTATAAAAGTGCTGAACTTAACATGACAGCAAATATATGACATATATCCACCATGCAGTAAAACTACCTAGCGCATCTCGAATTAAACTGACCAGTTGTCGTATGCAAAAACACAATCCATGGTTTGGAACCTTTTCTCTACTGGTCAAAGACAAAACCCAAATTCAGTAGCAATGCCAAAAGTTTATAAGGATTTCTCTCGAGTTTAAACTCTAAAGGTAGAGGGAATAGATCAGAAAACATTTTATAGACATCTTAAAACTATTAACGCCCCATCTAGAAAATTGTTTATACATGGTATTAAAATGTATTACCCGTAATGTTTTCTGTTTGTATGTTAACGCCCCTCTCGAGAATTTTTCACTCATTTGGAGACGTCATTACGAAAGCCGGATAGGCTCATTTCTTAGATGATAAAATTTTTTGGAAAGCTGCAAATGAAAATTATGTTGTCCTATACTCGGCACTCAGGGTCATTGAAAACGGAGGGATCTTTAATATACCGTCTCATCTGGGTCCCGGTTTATACGGTCTCATCCGAAAGACCGGTATCCATGTCTCACAGTGGGATTCGAACCTGCAACGCAAGGATCAACTCCTTACTTCGCGACTTTAGAGCAGACGCTCTAACCATTACGCCACGCGGGCGACTACCCTAAATAAGATCACGTAGTATACTTTTGTATTGGGGAAAAAAATCTCCAATAAACGTACACCAGCACAATTAAAAAGTGGTGTTATCTAGTTTCTTCTAGCAAGAAAATGCAGAAAAAAATCTGTTGAATTACCAATAAAAATGTGTCCGTGTGTTTGTGCTTCCTCTTGCAATCAAGACCAGTAATGCGGATTTCGGTAGGAAATGTGCAAATGTCCTGCAGGTTCGGTAAAGGGACCTTGATACACTCATTCACTTATAGCTGGTGGATTTAGAATCCAGTAATTTTATTCCCTTTGGAGAATTTTTCACTCACAAGAAGACACTACCTTTTGGTGGAGGGCTGCAAATTTAAGGCCCATACTCAACACTCAGGGCCATTGATGGGGTTCTTTTTCGTGCCAGTACCTGCTGCGACACTAAACTGGCCTTGTATGTCTGTTATGCGGGACGAAATAGACAGGTATTACCAGTTTATTATGACACTAGGCATTAGTTTATATGATCTAAACTAAAAGACGAGGGCCCTTTTTACAAAAGGACTTCAGACCAGATTTAATTCTTCTTAAAACGTTTTAATTTACATTACATCGTAATAAAATTATAAACTTTTTAAAAGGAATCTGGTAAGATATTTTTACACAAACAATTTTAAAGAAAATTATTACTTTTGCAAAATTTTACAATCATCTAAAGATTTTCTTTTGTAACACGGGCCCCTGGTATCCTTGTCCTGCAGTAGGATTCGATCCCACGATGAAAGGATCAAGTCCTTCATTATTCTGCGATTCTAGAGCAACCGCAACTGCGTCAAGCGGGCGACTTGAATTGTATGTTGTGTATACGTCTGTGAAAAATTGCCCCAACTCCATTTCGTTCATTTATTGTGACCCCATCATGCTTGAGGATATTATTTGAATAAAAAAAGAAATTTCACTGCAGAGGTGTTCCTGTGTATCAATTTGGCCATGTTTAAGGATTTTGTTCTCTATGAAAAATTAACTCGTGTTGTAATCCCTTTCTAACCCCAAAGCTCAGGGAGCAAAGGTTCATTCTCTATAAGGCCATTTTCCGGCCTACGATAAAATCACTTTAAAATGTGATTTTATTTAACTATAATCATTCTAGTTCATGATTTTGATGTTTGTTTTTCAACATCGATCATCTAAGTCACGTGATTTAGAGATAAAAAATGGCTGTCAGGTAAAGACAAATTGAGGGTAGGTCTATTCAAATCAAGTTTTTATGCATGTATCTGAATGTAAATGATAAAAAAATTGTTTATTTATGTCGAAAATACATCAGACCTAAGTAATAAATTCGAGGATTTTTAAAATTTAAGGTTCAAGATACTTTTTATGACAAGAATTCCGATGCATCCACATTTTGCATATTTTGAACGTAAATCTTGACGAAATTCACACTGAATGGTGCTGAAAAAAGTTTGATTTGCAATTTATTGAAAAGAATTATAGTCTATATGATTATATTGTAATTGTATATCATTTCTATAGATGTGGTACTTATTTTACGCATAAAATAACCATGCTAGAAATGAGGTTTCTAAATTTCTAAAGAACTGTTAAAGTCAGGTTTCAAATGTTCAAAGCACTGAATGGATTTTGATTGTGATTAAATAAAACTGAAGTAGTAATTAAAAAAAAAATTCAAAATTGCAAAAAATAAAGAATTTACAGCATAAGAATATCAATGCAAGTACATTGACTATCCATATACATGTAAATACTGTAGACGTACTTTTTTCCACGGGGTCATAATTCCGCGGAATCTCAATTTCTGTTTTATCCGCGGGTAGAAAATTACGCGGGTTTTCTAGATTGTCACTGTATGCCTTACATCCATATTAAGTACGCTTAGATTAATTTCCGCGGAAAATTTGTGACCGCGTACATAGCGTAAATTAATACCACGCGGAAAAAGTACTTCTACAGTAGTCAATACATATAACTCAGAGCGGTTGCATTAAAATATACATCTCTAAGTAAAATGAAATAACGTCGTAAAATGGCTTTGCTTTTATTTAATTAGTTGTGTTGCACGATATATTCAATTAAAAATGCCATCTAAACTTTATGTATTTACATGAATAAAAGTTGAGACCCCCCCCCTTCCGTGTCTAACGGCACAACATAAAATGGAGCAGAATTTTAACTGTAAATCCTTCAACTATGCATATCAGATTCTGAAGTTTTCGTATATACTAGTACACGGACTTAAAAGCTCTACAACATCTCAGGTACAAATGGACCCTTAGGGTTTGATGCTCCTTTCCCACTCTTGAAACCTGTAGGTTAAATTCAGTCTCTTTCCCAGTGCAGCGTCAAAAACTTGTTTAGCACGGATAGTGACAGTTCCATAACTTTAGTCTTTAGCATTTAAAGTATGTGGATATTATCTTTTTTTTAAAAAAAAAGGCCCGTCCCGTATTGGGCGTTGGTTATTAATGCAACTATGCATTTATAAATGGATGATTTTTTTTATCTGGTTGAAAAATCCTTAAATGGGGTACAGCAACATTCAAATATTACATTTAGGAATCCCTCTCCTCTTTACTAGTTTATTTTCTAAGACAGGATTAATGTCATCGTAACTTATGTCGATGATATCGAAGAAGTGTGATGAATAAATTGTGTCCTCTCAATATTAAGACCCAGTTAAAATATTGATCACATGATACTCGCACGGAAGTGTCCATATAAACATTATGTGTGTACCCATAAAAAAGTCTATAACACAAATAATAAATGCATGTTATCGCTTCAACAAAGATTGCTTTCATCATTTCTACAACATATACAGTACTCATAAGGAAAAACAAAGAATATATGGAGTACCTATAACGAAATTCAAAGAAGTAGCATACATAGATATACTAAACTATCATTATAAATATAAGAAATAACTCATATTCACACCTTATATTCTGTAAAAAGTTTCTATTTCTTAATTTTTATCAGACATTTCAAAGAAATGTTTCCACTTGTAATTTCATGACATCCAGTCTTCTCAGTCCTTTGATTTTTTAGATTTTTAAGTAAAAAGTTCACTTTTTTTAGGTAACCTGAGTCACTCAGGTGACCTATTGCTATCCGTTTTCGTTCGTCGTCGTGCGTCGTGTGTCGTGTGTTAACATTTGAACATTTTCAGCTTCTTCTCTAAAACCACTGAAGCAATTGGAACCAAATTTGGTATACAGCATCTATGAGTTGAAGAAGAATTAAAATTGTGAATTTCAGGGTTCCTTCCCCCCCTGGGGCCTGAGGGGTGGGGCCAAAACTACTAAAATGAATGAAATCTTTAAAAATCTTCTTCTTTACTCCTGGACATCAAGCTGGCAAACTGTTAGCATAAATGTAATAAGCACTGAGTCCTCTACCAAAATTGTGAAATTCATGGCCCCAGGGTGATGGGCTCTAATGCTAGGGCGGGGCTATATAGATTATATAGTGAAAATACATTATTTCTTTGAAAATCTTCTTCTCTGCTCCTGGGTATTAAATAAACTAACTAAGCACATAGTTATCATGAGCAAGAGTGCCTCTACCAAAATTGTGAATTTCATGGCCCCAGGGTGAGGGGTTCTGGTGTTAGGGTGGGGCTCTATTGATTATACAGTGAAAATGCATTAAATCTTTGAAAATCTTTTTCTCTGCTCCTGGGTATTAAATAAACTAACTAAGTACATAGTTATGATGAGCAAGAGTGCCTCTACCAAAACTGTGAATTTCATGAACCCAGGGGCAGGGGTTCTGGTTTAGGGTGGGGCTCTGTTGATTATATAGTGAAAATGCCTTAATTCTTTGAAAATTTTCTTCTCTGCTCCTGTGTATAAAATAAATTGAGTATAATGTTATAATGCCTCAACCAAAATTTTTGAATTTCATGGCCCCTGTGTCAGAGGTTTTGTCATTTGGTGTAAGGGGGGGGGGGGCTCTTTTGATTATATAGTGAAAATACATTTTAAAATTCTTTGAAAATCGTTTCCTTTGTTCCCGAGTATTATGCATATGTTCCAAGTACATATATTTCTGATGAAGAAAGGTGCATCTAGCAAAAGGGTTAATTCCATGCCCCTGGGTTTGAGGTATCAGAGGGGGGATGGGGGTACATAGTCTGAAAATAAATTAATGCTTTGGAATCTGCTCATTGGTACTGGTATTAATAAACTATTTAAGATGAAATAAAATTTATGATAAAATTTCCAAAATTTTGAAATATGTGGCTTCATGGTCAGTGGTTCCTATAGGGTGGGGTGCACACCTGGTTATTAAGTGAAAGTGCATTTTCTATTTGTTACTATGATCTACCTCTGGGTATTAAGTAAATAGAGTAAGCGTGCTAAGTTTGTAATTATGATAAGCAATGGTGCCTCTTTCAAAATTGTGATTTCCTTGCCTTTGGTTTAAAACACGAACCAAATTCAATTGTTGGAAAGTTGTTACATGATATTCAGTTGAGCTATAAGGCCCGTGGGCCTCTTGTTTTAGTAAATATGCATGGCTGATATAAATCTCAGTAAACCAACAGAATATTGTACTCTAACCAAAAGTTTGTAAAAATAAATAATCTACATAATCTGATATCCTTCATTGTGAGTAGTAGCTTTTTCGGCAAATATCGTAAAAATGAAATGAAAAGTTTTTATTTAGGTGTCATAACCACCTTTAACCAAATTCATAATTTGGTAGTCTCTTTTTATTTTTATAAGAAATTTACATGCAAATTTTGGTGTTGGTTAAAGGTGGTTATGACATGCGTAGGAGTTATCTAACACAGCCACCCTCTTGAGTTTTCCCATTACTCTAATGCTAATACGGACCGTTAGTACCTTACTTTGTGAACCTATATCATTAAAAATACTATTGTATCATTAACCAACTAATATTTATCATTAAATTGGAACATAAGCCTAGTGATTCATGCAATTTTTAAGGGGAAAAATACTATCTGAAAATTTGAAGTCATTGTAGGCCGCAAAACGGCCTTATAGAGAATGATCCTTTGAAAATATTAAATGGGAAATTCATGTATAAGTACACTTTAATGAAGAAGTGCTAATGAAAAAGTGTTTATGTTTCAGTATAATCAATTCTTTTGAAACTTTATTACCATTAAGGTTTATGGGCAACTTGTTCTTTGCATTATAAAGGTTTATATTTTGTTTAACAATGTATTATGATTAAAGCTGTGCTATTTGATTGATTTGATTAAAAAGTTTCGACTCTTATAAACGTTTGGTTCTCTGTGCTTTAAAAGTTGCATTGATTTATAGTTCGCTTAGTCCAGAAGTTCTTCGCTTTACTTTCTATTACTTTTTTAAAAAACGTTTTATTAACAATGGCACCGTAATGTCGGCCCGGGTCTGCAATTACAACCGTGGGGTAAACAAAGGAGAAAGTTTACATATCCTCTAAACGCGTTAATCTAAGAAAATTAATATTGCCTTTTAAATTATAACAGGTATTATTCAAAATATTACATACTCCCAGGTAATTGATTATGGATGTTTATCTTGACAACAAAGAGACTGAGATTTTTGAAAAGGTACTGCTATCAGTACTGCTCTTCCTGTCGCCTGCATGCACATGACGCTGTGGTCGTCCGCTCTTGCATGCGGTGTAAGAAGTTAATCCTTACGTCGCGGGTTCGAATTCCACTGTGGGACGTAGAGGTGGCTCCAGTGTCGCTGTAAATGATGGCACGAAGAAAAGGATCCCACCCTGCTCAATGTTTGTGTCTATAAATCACTGATGCCCCCGGATAACAGCTTATAGCAAAACTAGGTTAAAGTTACTCAACTGCAGTGTCAAACCCAGGTAAAGTTCAAGAGACTCAAAAAATTTCACCCAAAAAGAAGTCTTGTATTGTCTGAATGGATATACCTGTGCAAAGTGTAAGCCACCAACTGTTCAAAAATATGGCTAAGGTTAAAATTATTTTAAAAAGTAGATAAAACTCCAAGGTAAAGGTCAACTTACCCGGTGCATAACAATGGCATAGGTTATAACTTCAAAGGGCATGACCAGGGTTAAAAGTTTTTTTTATTCTCCCAAAAGGGGGTCAGATTCCAAAGTGAGGAGTTTAAATATGTCTCTTCCCAAAGAAAGGTCTTATTACAAGGAAAACACATATAAAATATGAAATGCAAAGTTATAACCAATCAAAAGTAATGGACAAGGTTGCAGACTTTAAGGAAAGAGAGACGGACAGGACAAAAAATACATATCCCAATTTCTTCGATTTTACGTACGGGGATAAAAAAAACTTAAGAGCTCTAGCGAGTCCTGCAACTACTAGTAATCTTTGTGTATAACATAGGCATTGAAAATTGGGATTTAGCTTTTTTGTTGGTTTAGCCCCCCCCCCATCCTCCGCCATTCAATTAGCCCCCCCCCTTTTTAATTTGCTTCCGACGCCCATATACAACATTGTCATTTTTTAAAGCTGTTAGTTGTACTTATTATATTCATTTGCAGGGTATTGTGATCATCTAGGCAGGACACTTATTCCTCGTGGTATAACATGTGTGTTTTTGTTCGTACAACTACTTCATCAATGATCATGACATCAATACCCAAGCTTTCGAAATCCTTTGAATTGATCTGACGCGTATTACAGCTTAAAATGCTTACGTTAGTAGTTTTTAAGATGTTGATTTTTTCTTAAAAAACCTTTCGGCAGTCGCGATCGTTTCTTTCGTAAAATATTGTTAATTAAAGGGTCTCAGAACTGCTTAGGTAATTTTTTGTTCATACCTACTTAAAATCACACGTCATTGAAAGATTTGTTACGCAGCATCAACAACACAATAGTACAATAATACATTATGGTTTTCTATTTAGTATTCGGTTTTCATTAAAACAAAACTGACATGGTAGTGTGTTAAAAACACATTTGTATTCAAACATTACAACGAATTGAATGCTTTTGAAAGAAACAAATTCGCAATAGGAAGAAATACTAGCAGACCTAACCTCCATCTTATAAGTGGGTCAGACTTTATCAAATAGAACAAAATCAATATATGTAACACGCTGCAATCGCCAATTAATTAATGAAAGAATTACCTATTTTACCTACAAAAAAAAGACTGCTTGTTTTGGGAATAAGGAACTAAGATACTAGTACTATTAATTTGGTTGACATAATTCGCTATTCTATAAACATCTTTCATGTACCTAAGTCGCCTACAGGCATTGTTATGTGTGTTAATTTTTCTTGCAGAGTATATGCTTATTGCACGAGAAGACAATGATATCCTTACAAACAGAGATACATTTCATGTTCTTTTATATGTTCCACCAACCTCTTTACACCTCACAAAATATATTAATAGCAGAATAAGAGAAACTTTTTCTCGTTGTTCTTTAAAGTACATTGCCTTGTGGTCATCATCGCATCTGATAATTTAAAAGAGAAACGGTGCGGTGAACAATCCATTGTTTACAATTTTTTTGTAAAGTTACAAATTGCAGGAATACGGAACCGGTTCATATTTGGGAAGCGTTATTTTTCATATACGGATTCTTCAATGAATTTTTATGGAAATTTTACATCTCAAAGAATCTGGGTGGATTAGGCGAGTCATATGCCTACGCAAGGGCAGGTAAAATATCGATTAAATAAAGCTTGCAAATTTCACTTTTTATTAAATTTGGAAGTTATTAATTATAACCATATGCATACAGTAAAGATAAAACTTGAATCAAGTTACTTACAAATTGATTGTAATTAACTCGCCAAAATGGTAATACGCTTTAGTAACCGTAAAAATGATAGAAATGGAATGTTAAAACTGTGTTTTTTATATTTGTACCATTTTTTTGTAAACAAATATTCAAAGGCCATGGAAGGATGTATCTCTCACCTTTTTCAAAAAAATGGTACAAAGACCCACTCTATATAAAAAAGTTAATTTACCTACTTAAATTTCGCAACATATTCTCAAAAACTCTATGTCCAGTTGTGCGTTTGCTACATACAGAACTGTTTGCTATTTAAAGGGAAATGTCTGTGCGACTTCGTGGCTCAGTAGTCATAGCGGCGGTGTTGAAACACCCAGTTATTTGTCGCGAGTGCTCGAATCACGATTTTTTAAAGTTCAGGTTGAAATATAGATAAATTTATTTTTTATTTTATATTTAAAACAGAATGAAAAGATAAGATGATGAATTTATTTACGGTCAATTAATATATTTCCTTAATAAACAAGTTTTCAAGCTACATGTGTATATAACATTTTAAATGCATTTAGTTCAAGACTACATTACACGATTAAAATGTAAACAAATTCAATCATGGGTAGCCAGCGCGATATGTCTGTTCTGTATGCAAAAAGAGTTAAAAGGAAAGGTAAAGCGTACCATCTCCCAAACCCTGAAGACAATTATTTGACAGGACAATTAACACGCAATATGAAAAGCATCACGTTAAAAATACTGTAACCATATAGATATTATCATTTGGACAGTGCTGTACAAAGTTTAAATGTTAAGGTAAATCGTACAACTATGAAATTTCCGAAATGCTCACAGAGCGACAAAATCCGTGTGGGCATATGATTCGCCTTATCCCCCCAGATTCTTTGTCAAAAATAATAAGCATCAAAACGTATACATTGTAGCTATGGAACTGTAGCTCTCCGAATACTGACAGACTGGAGAGCTACGGTGCCACCGATGTAAAAAAAAAAATAATAAATAAATAAATAAAAAAGTTCAACACGTTTTTGAATTTATTTATCGAAATTATTCAACTGCTAAAAACCTTGATTCCAAAAAAAAAATTTCCTGAAATCTATCAATAACTCTTGTTGACACTTGAACCGAATTGCCTTGCCATCTAGAGAGTATAAAATAGATATGTTCATTGCTCTCTCTCTCTCTCTCTCTCTTGAAAACCAGCTTTTCCAACATTCTGTTGGAATTTCATTTGGAACCAATTGTATTCAGTGAAACAAATTTAACGTGCATGGATGACATATATGGAGATAACCTTCAAGCAAAAAGTTCCAATCAATCAAACCAGAAGTCTCTGTCGAGACTGTAGCTCTACTGGTTTGTACTTATCAAAAACCATTGCACTATTTTATGTATCTTTGTGTAGTCTACTTATGTGCCAACTTATTTTGAAATCAGACAAAAACTGTAGAAGGAGTAGCGTTTTTAAGGAATTCCACAGAAAATTCTATTTTGAGTAACCATAGCAATACCGTTCATCGAAATCAAAAACCAATGCACTATTCTATGTATCTTAGTGTAGTCTACTTGTGTGCCAAGTTATATTGAAATCAGACCAAAACCGTAGAAGGAGTAGCGTTTTAAAGGAATTTCACAGAAAATTCTATTTTTAGTAACCATGGCAACACCGTTCATCTAAATCAAAAAACGATGCACTATTCTATGATCTTAGTGTAGTCTACTTGTGTGCCAAGTTATACTGAAATCAGACAAAAACTCTAGAAGGAGTAGCGTTTTTAAGGAATTTTACAGAAAATTCTATTTTTAGTAACCATGGCAACAGCATTTATCGAAATCAAAAACCGATGCACTATTCTATGTATCTTAGTGTAGTCTACTTGTCTGCCAAGTTATATTGAAATCAGACAAAAACTGTAGAAGGAGTAGCGTTTTTAAGGAATTTCACAGAAAAATTCTATTTTTAGTAACCATGGCAACACCGTTCATCGAAATCAAAAACCAATGCACTATTCTATGTATCTTAGTGTAGTCTACTTGTGTGCCAAGTTATATTGAAATCAGACAAAAACTGTAGAAGGAGTAGCGTTTTAAAGGAATTTTACAGAAAATTCTATTTTTAGTAACCATGGCAACACCGTTCATCGAAATCAAAAACCGATGCACTATTCTATGTATCTAAGTGTAGTCTACTTGTGTACCAAGTTATACTGAAATCAGACAAAAACTGTAGAAGGAGTAGCGTTTTTAAGGAATTTTACAGAAAATTCTATTTTTAGTAACCATGGGAACAACGTTCATCGAAATCAAAAACCAATGCACTATTCTATGTATCTTAGTGTAGTCTACTTGTGTGCCAAGTTATATTGAAATCAGACAAAAACTGTAGAAGGAGTAGGGTTTTAAAGGAATTTCACAGAAAATTCTATTTTTAGTAACCATGGCAACACCGTTCATCGAAATCAAAAACCGATGCACTATTCTATGTATCTAAGTGCAGTCTACTTGTGTACCAAGTTATACTGAAATCAGACAAAAACTGTAGAAGCAGTAGCGTTTTTAAGGAATTTTACAGAAAATTCTATTTTTAGTAACCATGGCAACACCGTTCATCGAAATCAAAAACCGATGCACTATTCTATGTATCTTAGTGTAGTCTACTTGTCTGCCAAGTTATATTGAAATCAGACCAAAACTGTAGAAGTAGTAGCGTTTTTAAGGAATTTCACAGAAAATTCTATTTTTAGTAACCATGGCAACACCGTTTATCGAAATCAAAAACCGATGCACTATTCTATGTATCTTAGTGTAGTCTACTTGTGTGCCAAGTTATACTGAAATCAAACTAAAATTGTAGGAGGAGTAGCGTTTTGAAAAATTGTTTACAGACGGACGGACGGACGACGGACGCATTTCTATCGGATAAACTCTTCTGACCAGTAGAGCTAAAAATCGGGAGTTTAGCAAACAAGGACCTCTAAAACATTTGAGGTGGGATCAGGTGCAAGGGAAGAGTGAGCATTCCTTGCCGACCGGTCAAAACTGCCTTGTTTTTTTTCTGTGCCCTTCAGTTTAGATTTGTCGCCCGTGTGGCCCAATGGTTATAGAGCATCTGCTCTAGAGTCGCGAAGTAAGGAGTCAATGCTTACATCGCGGATTCGAATCCTACTGTGGGACTTCGAGAACGGTCCTTCGGATGAGACCGTAACCGGAGGTCATGTGTCGCAGTAGGTGCTGGCACGAAAAAGATCCCTCACTGGCCAATGGCCCTAAGTGCCGAGTAAGTTCAAAATTTGTAGCTCTCCGTCGGCAAGTGGTGGTGTCTTCATATTAGTGAAAATTCTCGAGAGGGACGTAAAACAACATACAATCAATCAATCAATCAATTTTGATTTAATCAATGAAGAATATTCATTTTCATTCTTAAGTACCTTTGAACTCAACAGTCATATATCTGTTTCTTATTTGTTTTGTTAGTTTTATTTTAATTTTTTAACTTAACGGGAATTTTACATTCATATCGAGAGCTAATACTTGCTTGTAGAGGGATGCAAATCAAGATCTGCACTCAACACATAGGACTTTGTAGCTGTAAGGGGTCTTTTTTTTTTTTGGTGACGTGACGTTCTGCGACAATGGGCCTCGGTTTATACTATCTTTCTCGTAGGACTGGTCTCCACGTTTTGCAATGGGATTTCAAATTGCAACGTAAGGATCAACTTACACCGCGACTCTAAAGCCATAGTTCTAACTACTTCTCCACATGGACGATTATTTTATATTTGGAAAAGACATTGATTGCAAAAAATAAACTACATGTAACATTATGATAGACTTGGTGACTTTTTCTACCTCCAGTTTCCCTAAATTTTGCAATATACTGATGTGTAAATGGACTTGATATCTTTCAGTTGCTTCGATACCGGTATATCTCTCTCAGTTGAGTCGAAACGCAAGAGCATGCTCTATGTTTCTTAAACGAAGCAAAATATAAATATTTTGAAGATCCAAAGATATCAGTCAAGTCTTGTTAAAAGTCAAAATTTTGAAATTCTATGGTCGATAAATTGACCTTAATATAACCAATCCTTAAGTCCAGTGTTGTTTGACATTAAACAGCTATACACTTGACTCTTTTATCTCTAGGTGTCACTGGTCGACAGGGGATGCTTTCTCCTTCATGGCTCCAGATCCTTCCTGGGTTTTTAGGTCCATGTTTGCTCCTCCAATTTATATCGTTTCAATGGACTTTCAATTTATTCGATTATTGATTATGCTTGTTATCTTTATATTTTTCAAATTTCAACTTAATGAGGGACTCTCCCTACGTGAAAGAATAATAAATATGCATGACAAAGCTGTATTGAAGGTGCTTTTTTTTAATTAATCAACTTCTTTCAGTAAGATAAACCGATATTCGGTGGGAACAAACACTATGTAGTTTTTTTTCCTCATTATAAATCCCATTATTTTTCCTTTGCGATAAATATGTTTTTGTATGAAAGTAAATGATATGCAGGATTCTGTTTTCGTACGTTTATTTGTGCATTTGCTTGCATACGTTAATACCTACATGTACCTGTACCTGAATACTTGGCCCTTCAAACATCATCCTTAAAATATTAGTTTATATATACACATGTTAGGACGTTCTTCGTTAGTAAAAAGGAATGGGAAATGTTGAGGACATTCCCCCGCTCCGAGAAAACGGTTTTAATTTTATAAATGCAATGTCAATTTATCTTTTACACAATTGCTTCCTTTAAGCTTTTGGATAATATTTTGATAAATAAAATAATTTTTCACTTTTGTTGTTTAGGTATGTGGGAAAAAAAAGGCTTAACGTTTCAATCTCTTTTTAAAACTCGTGATTATGCGCAAAATTGAAGGAGGTCTCTGTGCCAGTGATTCGTTTAAATATGCTTTGAAAAAAGGAATTTGTTGATTTTTTTCAGAAATAGTCGATTTTTGGATAGAATGAGTTAAAAATTCTTCATTTTAAAATCATTTACATTTACTTTTCCGTCATTTTAACGTTCTGGGAGAATGAAGCTTAATCCATTTAAATGTTATGCCTCCAATATAGTAACCCATTTGCTTATATATGTTGAAGTGTCAAATTTTTAAAACAATCATCAATCAACAGCTATTCAATAAAATAAAAGAATTGATTGCATTAAAATATGACAATACTGACATCATAGTTTTGGGAAATAAAACCTTTCCGTGAACTTTGAAAATTGAAAGATATTGCCCCAGAGCAGGCTATTGTCCTCGCCTTCTTTGCTTATTTGTCCTTTCATTGGTCACTTTCATTGTGTTACTGCAAATTTAGACTTATACTTAATACTGAGAGATTCTGTTTGTTTCTGCAAATAGTGCGACATGGAATAACGATTTATGGGCTTCATCCGAAGGATCATCGTCCAGAGCGGCAGTGGGAAGGATCATGTAATCTGTGAGCCTAGCACGACCAGTCGCCCACTCGGAGCAGTGGTGAAAGCGTCTGCTGTCGAGTCTCGAACTAAAAAGTTAAACAGGAGAAGGTTCGAATTCCTCTGTGGAACGTGGAGACTGATCCTGACGATGAGATCGTTTAAACCGAGGTCCCCTGTCGCAATAGATGCTGGCACGAAAAAGATCCCTCAGTGCTAAATTGCCCTGAGTGTTGAGTATGCCAGGTAGGTAAAAAATTTGCAGCTGTCAACTGGCAAGTGGTGGCGTCTCCTTATGAGTGAAATTATCGAGAGGGAAGTTAAACAACAAACAAAAGTAGCACGACTATTCGAAAACCACTGCATGTCGACACGAGGAGAGAGAATTGCAATGTATCCAAAATGGCTGTAATTTTAAAGCAATATGAGATGCATTTTTGAGAATTTTATTTTGCTGGTTAAATGTGTTATTATGATTAATCTGTATGTAATCTAAACCATTATGGTCAATAAAACCAAAATAAAGTTTTTAAAAATGTTTCAGAAGAAATATTTCTGTACAACTGAATATACAGTATTATATAAGAGATCATTATTGTACAGGACGACAATAATTCAATTTTCCTTCAATCAAAGCATATAAAAAGTTCTTTCATAGCAAATATGAACAGCAGAAGTTTATAAATGTTCTATTTTTCTGTCATTGAAGTAGTTAATTACAAATTTGCAACATTTTTTTACGATGTCAAACATGCAGCTCATATTGCTTTAATCTAAGTTTATGATTGATTGATTGATTGTATATTGTTTAACGTCCCTCTCAAGAATTTTTCACTTATATAGAGACACCACCACTTGCCGGTGGAGAGCTGCAAATGTTCTATACTGGGCACTCAGGGCCATCGAGCAGGGAGGGGTCTCTTTCGTGCCAGCAACTACTGCTATATGGGACCTCGGTTTATACGGTCTCACCCGAAGGACCTAATGCAAATTTATAGGTCTGTAACATAAAGGTTAACAATAGCTTTTGCTGATAGTAAAGATACTCATTTGTAAACTAGAATTTACAATTGTTAACCATTGAGTAACTAAGAAGAGTTGTCAAGTCAATCAGAGTAATAAGTGAGACTATCAGCGGCTCGTCCGATGCCAGCATTTCTCAGCTGTCTTTGTCTTATCAACGACGCAGAAGGTTGGAAAGACGGAAAGAAAAATGTCGATGAAAATCATTTAATTATAATAATAATACAAAGGCGTCTAAATACTTTTTTTTTCAAATGAGAAATAAATATTTATCAATCAGTGTCTTGTTCTTTTTCATTTCCTGTTATTTTCCTTTGAAGAGATAGAAAATTTTCCTTTAATGTCTTGTCATGCTATAACTAGGATTAATTGTGTATATATGATTTCCGAACAAAATTATTGTCACGTAACTATTGTTTTCATCGTAAACAGTAGCATATATACAACAGTAGCATATACAGTCGATCGTGAATTAAAATTTCAGAAACTTGTTCATATCCGATACAAAATATTTCATTTTTCTCAAATGTGAAACTATGGGTTTTTTTGTGAATCTGGAACTTCAAATATAAAATAGCAGGCTAAAACCGTAAACATTAAGACCTTCCTTCTCTATTGACCCCCTTCCCCCACGCTCACACTCACACACACTTTATAACCAAAAGCGAGGGGACATGAAATCTCATTTGTCTGTCAGTCTGTCCGATTGTCACAAAAACTTTTAAACATCGGTATCAACTTTTGAATGAGAAGAGAGAACATTCATATTTCACATATACATTACCTAAGACAAGACCTTTCCAAACAAACTATTGTTTTTGACCCCTTGACGTACATGTATTATATTTTGAGATGTATGAATCACATGCTGTTAACTATAATTAACAGTTGATATGCAACTGTGAAACTACTTTTAGAACATTTGGTGAATTTGACGTTGAAGCCACAGAAGTACGCAAGCATAAAACATTTTTATGCCCCCCCCCCCCCCCATCCCGGGGGTATACTGTTTTCGTCATGTCTGTCTCTGTTTGTCTGTTAACCTAGTCCATAACTATTGAGTGGTGGGTTTATGGCTTTCATATTTCACAGGTGTATTCCTTGTGACAAGACCTTTCTTTGGGTACCACCAAATTTGACCCCTTGACCTTGGAGTTTAACCTTCTTTTACAAAAAATACCACACTTTAACCTTGGTCATAACTTTTGAACAGTAAGAGCTAGGGCTTTCATCCTTCAGATGTATGTTCGACTACTGTGACAAGACCTTTCAACTGGTATAAATATATTTGACATTGACCTACGAGTTTGACCCACTTTTTAAAAACTTGAACCTTGTTAAAACTTTTGAACAGTTAGTCGTATGGCTTTCATATTTTACAGGTGTATTCCTTGTAACAAGACTTTCCTTGGGTACCAACACTTTTGACCTTCGGAGTTTGACATGCCTTTATCCTTGACCTTTGGAGTTTGACATGTATTTGAGAGCGTTCAACCCTCGCCATATGCTGCCATACAGATGCATCAGTGTTTCACAAACACATCTTGTTATTTGTTATTATGCGCCCGGATCGATAGATCCGAGGCGTATATTGTTTTGTCCTGTCTGTTTGTCTGTCTGCTGAAAACTTGAACCTTCGCCATAACATTTGAACCTTGAGATATATAGACTTCATATTTGGTACGCATATTCCACTAATAAAGATCTTTCAAAAGACACCAAGGTCAATGACCTTGCGACCTTGACTGTGACCTACATGCTAAAAATAGCTTTTTCAAACTTTTGCCATAACTTTTGAAGCATAGGAGGTAGAGACTTCATATTTGGTATGCATACTTCACTAATAAAGCTCATACGAATGACACCAAAGTCATTGACCTTGTGACCTTGACTGTGACCTTAATGCTAAAAATAGTTATTTTCGAACTTTTGCCATAAATTTTGAACCATAGGAAATATAGACTTCATATTTGGTATGCATACTCCCCTACTAAAGTTCTTTCAAATAACATTAATATCAATGACCTTATGACCTATATGCTAAAAATAGTTTTTTTATAACTTTGTTGCCGCCGGGCGCATAGTGTTTCATAAACACATCTTGTTTTGATTTTGTTTTTGCTCACCTTGCTTATAGCTGTAATTAATCAAAGGTTTTTTTTAATATACATTTTTGTTACTGAAAATATATTTTGCATTGTTAATGACCACACGGGCTTTATTCTTAAAAAGAATAAAAATAATTTTTCTAGAAAATAATCATTAACATCTACGTGTTAAATTGTTAGCGTATTTATTATCACTATCAGTCTCGGAGCTTTCCATGCATTATTTGTCATTATCTTTGCCAGGTAAATCTAGTCCAAGGCGGTACACCCTTAAATTACCGTTCTCTTTCAAATGATTCAAAATGGATTAAGAAGTGTGATTATTAATGATTCGTACTTCGGTTTTGACAGTGTTCTTCGTTTGTGTCTGTTGTCTGTTAATGCACAATTATCAAGTCTACAGCAATTAATAAGGGCCCATTACTTGAGGCTAACCACTATAGCAAATATCTGAGAAGCACACGTTCTTGTTATTGTCTTCGTCTGTTAAAATCAAGATTGTATCCAGTTAAAAATTGAAAAACTTGGGGAGAGGGGCATATACATAAAACTTAATATGTGTTACCAAATTGCACATGTAATCTCTCTATTTCGATGGGCGAAAATGTAACTGAAAAATGTAATGTAAATGTAATTGAAAAAGGTTGAGATACATTGTTATTTTGTTGGTGACATTAATTACAGCATTAAACTTTGTTAAGAACGTGATTACCTTTTCAGTGGACAATGTATGTATATGCAAATACGCTAACATATCAAAAATGCCCTCGGCGTCAAATTTATATGAAACATGACACATCACTAACCGGTCGCTAACGAGATTTACGTGCATGTGAGCGTGCGCGTTCTCAATTTCTGATTGATCGGGGATAGAGGCAGGTAAGGAAAATCGCCAATCCCTTAAAATATTCTCAAATAAATGTTTAAATAATCAATGCACACAAAATATTATTGTTATTATCAGTTTAGGTGTTAAAAAGTCATATTTTGTTCCCCGGGGATGATTATTTAAAGGTAAGCATATTTTTATCTCTAATTTAAAATGTCAGGTAGTAATTGTTTTCATAATGCGTGCGATCAATTTAAATCAACAGTACACGTGTTTGCCATCAAAGGATTCAGACGTATGAAAATTCACGCTAAGGTATGTAGGTAGCCGTTTTATGGGGACATTGGTTATATAGGTAAACCGATTTGATCGTTGATTAATCATATTCAAGCAGTGTGGTATATTAAGTTCGCGTAGTAATTAGATGTGGGATCAGTCGACAAAATCTGCTTTCTTCAATAATTGATGATTACGGAGGATAAAGAATAATTTGTGAATTTAGAGGCGGATCTCGCTTCTGCTGGCCTACAGGTGGGCCAAGTAATTCGATCGCAAAGGATAGCGTAAGCGGCTCATTAAACTGACTATTTGATGTGACGGGTACGCAGATTAAGGCTATAAACTCTCGTGTGTTCGTAACAATCCCGATATGGCATTTAAACAAACTTAAAAATCGGCAGCTGTGTCGGAACAAGGCACCCGATATCATACCTTTCCTTTGTTGTTCTTTGGCCTTGGAAGAAGGTACGGGTTTGATACACTGGTACAACTTTTTGGTATATATACTAGTATATACATGACATCATGTTTAGGATAGCTCTTTTTGATTTTTTTTTTCATGAGATAAAATTGAGATCTGAGCTGAGGAAGGCAAAGTGTGTGGGATTATACTGGGATATATATTTACTACTTAGGAGCATGTCTGTTGTTGCTATCTTTAAGAATCAATTTGTCACAGGACAAAATGAAGGTGTTTATTCCTTAGATGACCTGTAACATTAAGCAGACGTGTTTTGTTTGTTTGGAAGTTGTTTATTGTTTTCTCTTCTCGGCCTCGTTTATTTTCCTGAAATGATGAATTAAATACTTAATCCATTGTAAGCTTTAAAAAGAAACACAAGTGATGAGTTAATTCAGGGAACTGACATACATGTGATTGAACTTTGGATTATTTATTTATAACAGGTATGTCATTTACTCATAGATGTAAAAATAAATCAAGCTAGCATATCTCCCCCTCGTTTTTAGAAAAGAGATAATATTAATTTTCGTGTCAATCGCTTCGGTTGAAGACATTTTCTATTTTCTTTGGTTAGTCTTGATTCACATTGATAAATGTACGTTTCTGTTGTAAGTGGCGCCCGAGCGCCCGCGGCGGATTTTGTGCCCATAGAGCTTGTTCAAGTCTGGTCTATTAATCATTACATTTATTACTAGGGATTTTTTTTTTGAGGAAACACTTTTCAAAATGATAGGGAAAAAACTAATCGTTAAAATCATACTTCGGTATCTTAGTTCCTTTGTCAAAATGATCAAGTTTGGTACAAAAAGGAAGTAAAGCTGATAATTAGAGGATAATTAATTTAAAATATGTAGGTTTCAAAGGCACACATGACATATTGGTATTTTTATGAAACCAGACGTTGATTGAAAACCATTCTAGCGACAAAATAAAAAGATTCTGGAAAAATTGTGTATTAAACTTCTGAGCATAACAAATAGCATGTCAAGCCGTGATTGGAGAGCTCATGTTATCAACATGTGCGTCTCGTTAGGCGCTCATACGATTATGACCAGTTACACTGGATAGACGCTGTTTTTCTTTTCAACAGTAAAACTCATTTTTGTGTTCCCATCATTTTATGAGAAAACATTGTCATGGAAGTACTGAAAAATCTTCAGTGACGACTAATTTCTAAATATTGTGTTACATGTTTCACGGCTTATTGATTTCGAGGAATAATAGAGTCTATATATATTTTTCCCCTTCTAGTTGAAAATAGGCCTAGTGCTGGATCGGTCTTACTAAGTGGCAGTGTAACTGGTGTTTGACCCGCGGAAGCTGCTGTCTCGAGAAGCAGAAACTGGGTTACGCCACAAAGAGATTTTCTTGGAGTTAACTTATTGGACAAAGAGAAGTGTCAAAGTGACAGTTGAAGGCAGACGTCTTAGTGAATGTCAAGGCCCGCTTCATCAACAAAGGTAAATATTTTCACTCCCTCCCGCTCTTTCTCTTTATGAACACCGGTCAAAATCATTATATTTGATTTTAGACAGGTGCTAAAAGATTTTATGCGTTTGACCTCGGTTAGCCTTGGGAGTATTTAAAAAACAACCATGCACAGGCATTAAGAGTTTAATCAAATGGTCGTTTTGGAAAAATGATATTTTTACCTCAGGGCATTTTAAACGTACAAATATAAACAAATTAAATACCTTAATCAGCATGTCAAAAACAGACTCCTCCCAGCTAGAAAGAAATTTTTGTTTAATTACAATCAAAAGAACGGTAACCACCCTAACTGCACGTAATCCACTTTTTAATGTATTTTGACGTGCATTAAAAAGAGACTAGTAGCAACTCTCCCTTCGGCAATGAACCTCATGCGACTTCTAAATCAGAAACACAATGTGTGTTCTAGCGAGTTACAAGTCTTAGTTGTTAGCGAAAACGATTGTTTTTAACAAAGCCTACATGTTTACAAATTTAAGGATGACAGGATAAAGTTTATATCTTATCAGTTTGAAAAAGAGATAGAAGTGCCACTGGGATAAATAAATTAATTCCGGATATATATGGCTAGTCGGTAGTCCTTTAATTATGTGTGTGTGAATAGGTAGTTTACAAATACAGGCTACAGCTTTGACTGGGAAGAGAGGGGATTATTTATTATAGAAAAGGATATGATTACCTGGTGACGGATATGGATATACAAAGCATATGTCAGAAAAGATGTTCACGTTTTGAAGGTTCAGTGGCTCAAGTCACCTCGTTACGTCACGATTAAATCGCCGTGTAAATTGCACATCAAAAAGGTGAACGAGCAGTAAAAGGCATATTGTTGTATCGCAAACCGGGGGTGAACTAGTGGAATAAGAACTTAAATCGATCTGACGCCGCCGTGTATCTATTATCTCGAGCTGTTCGGGACGCTCAACGAGTTAATAGAGAATAACACTTGAACAAGACTCCACAGTTCCTTTGTTTGTCGCGCGACTAGGGATAAAAATTACACGGATAAAACACAAACGTTCTTGATAAGGAATTTGAAAATTATTGTTGATATTTAATGTTTGTTTATTTCATCTCTTGACAGCTTATAAATATCATCTGAAAATAAGTGATGGAATAATGCCATGACCATGAAATTAAATCCTGAATATGTTGGTGTCAAGAGGAAATGTGTGGACGAATTAGAGGGGCGTCCTGCGAAAAGAATTTCTCCATTCCACAACACCCCCAAGGAACGCAAGGAAGAGAGGAGGAAAGTTCTGAAAATGTCTATTCAAAAACTTAGACAAATGGAGGATCCTGAATATTTTTTGACCCGGTCAGTGTTGATAAATAACACACTTAAAAAACTACAACAAGAAATTCGAGAGGAAAAGAAATATCAAGGTTACAAAAATTGTATATACAAGTTACGACCTAGTTACGGTTATGATGTGCTCAATAATAGTTATCTAGCATCACCGGATTCCGTGTTTGAAGATCCGTTTTCTTTACCGGATGATTCGGATAAAATGATCACAGACCAACTTACTCAAAGGTTAGTGAATGAGGGACGAGAGGATCAAACAGACTCCCCACGGGCGGATCCCGGGGATAACGGGGTGGACTGTGTTATACCAGAGACTTCGCCATATTGTGTAAATAATGACACTTTAAGTGATGTTGACACTTTGTCCGTGAGTTCCTCTGTGCACAAATCTTGTAGTGAAAGGCAAATTTGTTCTGACATGGACGTGTTAAATAACTTAATACATGCTTTAGAAGAGACGTAGCGAATGCCAAAACGAATAAATGTCTGTGGAAATATTTCGACTATTTGTGTGTAAAAAAGCGCTCCAAGTATTATATATGTTTTGAGAGAAACATCATGTCTGCTTAGTAATGTATTCATTTCATGGAATGGTATTTATATTAAGTTTATTTATATGCAATGCATTGTTTATTAATAAAAGTTGTCATGATTCACAACAGCTTTCAGTGAGTGGTTGGAATTCTGTTTTCACGTTGGATATGTGGTAATTTTACATAATGCTTGAAATAATCATTAACGCTTGCCTAGGGCGAAGTTTAACGGCCCAAAGTGTTACAACAGGGAAAGGTGTACATAAATCATATATGTACACATGGTCACAAACCTGGACCTCGGCCATCCATGTTATATCAACACGCTGTTCTTACACCTTTTTGTTTGTTTTGATTGATTTTTAAATCATATGACATCGTTGAAGTATATCCCATTCATTGACGTCATGAGCTGATTCCTTCTTCAAATGATATAATATACACTTGGTAATTTCCCTTCTATTATTCCTTGTCCCAACAAAATTAAAAATGCATGTTTTTATTTGATTATCATTTTCAGTAATAACGTATGATTTCTTGTGATGTCGTCAAGAGATTGAATTTTTGATTAATTGATCCACAGTCTCGTTTGTTTAGTATTTTAATTTAAATGGCACCAGCGAGTGAAACTGTCGCCATCAATAAAGTTTTACAATGTAAACAACCTTTCTGTACAAAAGAATTTTTTTTCGTCCAAGGGTTTCCTTTGATTAAAACCATTTGAAGATTTTTTTTTGTATCAGGGCTAGTCACCATTGCAGACGATACAAAATGAATACAAGTTCTTTTTTTGTACCAAACCCCTAGTGGAAACATCTGTTTAACTTGATAAAGAGTTGGGGGTCTAGAAGCAGACACTGGCACACCGCACAGCCGTATCACCTGCAGGGGTTATTATTGTATGGGGGAAATGGCCACCCGTCACCAATACTTGAATGGGACTACATTTTTATAATGTTATTCGTATAAATTAATAGTAAGTCTGCTAGGGTTACTGTAGCCAGCAAGTAAACGTGCTTTGAATTTTTTTTGCTCTGAAAAAAAGAGTAATTTTTCCCTTCGATTTGTTAATGTTATTCAAATTCTACACGTTATTTCAACGAACGCAGAGATTGAAATCAGACCAAATGATAAACCATTACACAGAGAAGATATTACAGCAAAAAAATATGATGCGTGTGTAGTTCTAATTATGCTCCATTAATAATAACTAAAATGATCAATTTGTTTTACCTAATCATAACGTGGAGACACAAAATTTTACAAATTTCATTTTGCTTAGCAAGCTGAGGGGAAAAGCTTGCAAAAAATGTACACAATACCTTTGAAGTAAGACATAATGAATTCATTGCATTGTGGGCGATTAGTTGAAGCTGTCAGTTTTACAGTGCCAATCTGAAATGTCATATGAATATTATCTCAAGGTTACTGTGTATTCAACAATGGATTACATTTCATCGGCGGATCAATAGTAAATATTCTGCGGGGGAGAGGTATACCATAGATTTTTGACATTACTTATAATAACCGGCATGCTTCAATTATTTATCAAACGAGTTGGCGGCTTCGTAAATCATAGGAACACTTCTTTGCCCACATTTTTAAATAACATTCCATTACAAGGGCATGAGCCACGAGTTCTTGGAAATAAACGACGTTTTTATCATAATTATTTATCTCTCTTTTCACATATCAAAACTATCCATGCAAGAGTCGATAAATATGGCGTAACAAAACAGGAAACTAGATTCCCTTTTACACTTCAAAAGATTATTATTATTTTTTTTTTTTTTTGCATATCCTTTAAAAATGTTATTATAGATCTGTAAGAAAGTAAAAGGAATTCTTTAAGATTTTTTATAACGTATCTAATTTGATTAAAAACACAGAGAGGAAAGAGAACAAGATAACACTGTAATGCAGAAAAACCGAACAAAAAGAATGGTTTCTCATAATTGGTTTACTCTTTGTTCTTGAACAATGAAAAAAAAAAACTCAACAAGTGGCAGTATTGTAGATTTCGGGAAAAGCAGCGTGATTATTTCAGGAAGTTGATGTACATTTCACAGACGATAGTTAATGGTTTACGTCCCTATTCGTACAAGCAGACGAACTAATACGGACGAGGAAATAACGGAAGACTTTGGGCCTATACAGAAATTGACAATGCGTCAGCACTGTCTTTTGGACAAAATCCGGCTCTTTGAGTCAAATATCATAACTCATTATTCATTTAAAATGTCGTAATGTACAGCATGACATTTCCTCGGTTGTATAATATTTAAAGCATATCAAAATCATTTTCTCATAATGCGTTCCTTGTGAGACAACTGGCTGCTTATTAGTCCTAAATAACCTTAAATATGTGACTAAATCTTGATTTCACAATACATAAAAATTATAATTATCGTATTCCTCGGGATGTCGACATCTGATAAGTTGAAAAATCACAAGTTAAGATTGAATGATATGATATTGAAATGCCAGTTAGTTTACAGTTAGTGTTCTAATGATCTAAGGCAGATCAGATACATAAATGTAGGCATATGCGTTTATTTAGCGTATACTGCGCCTGAGCTCAGATAATGTCAATAAATAATGGGAACCGATGTTTCGTCTGGACATAACTGATTTTGGCATGAAACAATACAGTAGTCAAGCGATCACAAATTAACAGTCGAGGAAAGATTAATAATAAACAATGTTTAATAGACATCCAAGATTCAATGCATCATCAGTTCTGAATACCGATCTCGTCAATTACTTATCGGGCTTAGTTATGGACGACCCTTTGAGCAAGACAGTGTGACTGTCTTGTCCACTGAGTCAAAGCCCTCGACCTTCTAGCGAAAAATTACATGGCATTATTGAATATAGTTTCATCACATTCATCCGCTATATTGGCTGCACGACACTGAAGGATCGTTGGGAAACCGCCATAAAGGGCGAGGACCCTTAATCCTAAAGGACAGAGACCTGAAGACCACATGGTAGTTATGCTGAGGAATGTCAGTTTTGTGTATTTATAAATATACACTTACTTTACTTAGTAATGACATTTCTGCGATCAAAACAAGGATATTATATTAACCATATTATAAAACATCTATAAGGCTATCTATAGACAGCATCGCTAAAGCTCTATACCTCAATGAACAGCTATAAATTTACATAATTTTTTACAATTTGATACAATCCACATACTAGATACACATGTTTTATTATGGGGGGTTGAATCACTGAGTGCTGCAGAGAATGAACATCTCTTTTCTTTAGTTCAAACATTTATTAAGCATTCTGGTAGATTTCCTTGTTAATTACTGTACCAATATTGATATATGAATTTATTTAACTTTTATATATTCATACATATATGCAAAATGCATCATTTTGTTTACTTTTGCAAATTCTGAATACTTTATATAGCATGTTTAACTGTGACAATATAAATGTGTAATTTACATGTATAGGGAGAGCGTTATAAGTATTCAGTACTTGGAATCCCTTTGTAATTATATTACAATAAAATATGTTCAAATCAACAGCTATAAATCGAATATGGGAACAATGTATCGTTTAAAACACGCATAACAATGCAAAGAGTAAAAGGAACTGTAAATTGTCTTTTCTGAACAATCAATTATTTATCAGTTGAATTTCTTAAATTAAAGAATCCCATTCATGTGTTTTCCGAATCAAGAGAAAAAAAGAGGATCTTTTAAAATGTATACGGGCAGCAGTTTACACGTACACTGATTGCCAGATCCAGTACCAAGGACAAGATTTGTACTTTCGATAACAGATATTTGATCCTCATCCGCAACGGGAACCATCAGCTAACGCACTGTAGTGCTATAATTCTGTTTGACATATATTAAAGAAATAGAAACCAAACAAAGCAAATCCAGATCTAGCAGATTCCAGATATAGGATAGTATATGTATATGTAAAGAGATTAAGCTTATACGTGATAGTAGATGTGAAAAAGATTAAGCTTTAGGATGGATACCATTTCAGTTAAATGAGAAATATTTTTTAGTAAAAACTAAAATTGCTGTAAAAACTTTAGCAATTAATTTTGTGACTGCTATTACTTAGAATATAGGGATACAGGAATATCTGTCATTTTGACCTTTGCTATCTCCATTTGTCCGTTCAAAGGTTATAACCCCAGGCTGAATGACCTTGACCCATTATTTAATGACAACAACATAGAATGCCGGGACATCAGAATGTCTGCACAGTAGGATTGATACATTGTGGCTCTCGGCTGATCAAACTTTGACCCTTGGATCCAGGATACAACACAATGGCCATGCTAAAAAGCACGGCACAGAAAAGAGATTGAATTTATTCTTCTAATTTTAATTGACATCTCCTATTACTTGTCGCGAGGTGACTGGCGAGGCAGATGTGGAATGGGTATTTATTGAAAAGATTAGCTTTGCAATCTGCTTATTCTATCAGCAGAGTCAATAGCGCACAATCCAGACGAGCGGCCGGCCATTAAGCCAATTACTGCTGGAAAACTCATCTTACAGTTCATTTTCTTCTTTTCACTTAAATCGGCCAGTGATGGTAAACATCAATAATATGGCATAAGATGGTACAACACAATAATCTTATACCAGTAAGAGGCCAGCACTCTCTGCCCTTTGGCAGCCTGTTTCTACACACATACGCATAAAATACCTGAATTAGCAAAAGATCTACGCAGGTGGGATTCTTTACGCTATACACACAATAAGAGGAGATTATCTTCAGCATATGCAAATTACAAAAAAAGAAAGAAAGAATTATTAGGTATACTGTCTGTGCCTTTTGCGCCTATAGCTTTTACGCGAACATTAATAATATGAGTGATTTGACAAAGTGCATTAATCACTGGACTGCAATACTTTACACGTCGCGACTATACTGTAATTTTACTTATACAATAAGGTAACACTGAAGGCCAAATAACTCGTTGTCTATGGTTTCATGAATATTAATGAATTGATGATGACTTATTATCGGTGACAAAAACATTTAAACAAAGGAGCCATTTTCAGTTGCAGGAAATGGTTATGAATGGACATTTGAAGAAAACTATATATATATACTAGTATATGACACTGTAGATCTATAATTTTAATGACCGAAAGAAAGTCAGTTTTGTTTGAACGCGCATATAGCAGGTGCTCGTGCGAATGTAACCCATCTGTTTCCATTGTGTAATCGATAAAAGCTGAGCTAGCTCATTTGAAACATATTTGACAATATTATAAAATACAACATAAATATAATCTTTATTTCACTTGACACCGCAACAGCTAGCGTATTAAACGAAAATTCGATAACAAAAAGAAACCTACACGCTGAGCGTTGTTTACTTAATACATGTGCCATGTTAGAAGTACATAAATACAATTTAGTTCAGATGAAAGGATTGCCACCGGAAAGGAGAAATGAATTACCAATCCCCTATGAAATCGACATTACAGTGCGCAGACATGTTCAAATATTGTGAACAGTAATTACGGTTTATATATAAGCAGCATATGTTGTCGACATGTTTTATGTTATATATTGTCCTTCAATCATAATCTGACCTAGTTTGGGGTGTAAAATTTGACAGTTACTGCACAATAATATATTTTATAACACATGGTAATCAGTATGACCATCTAAGTGCCCATAGGTAATGAGTTACATATGCATGTATATACTACAGTATGTTAACCATAGACTGTGAGTAAATTTCGCAAAAAACACGTAATTCCCCATTTTTGTTTTTTTCTTTTTCTCTTTTTTTTTTGTAAACTAGATTTGACAAACGTAAAAAATTGATTCTTTAACAAAAAACAAATAATTACATGCCGTGAATTACTTAGAAATATTTGCTTCGACATTTTCCTACTCCCACTTCAGCACTATCACAAATCAAGTCACGATCATCGCTCTGTCGATGGTTGCATAATACTTTGATGTCGCGCATTGCATGAGGGAAGCTAGTTTTCAAATTCAGTCTGACTGGTGGGTGTCTTACTAGGAATACGATAGTAAGAAATAGACTTTAGAATACATGAATCGTGAGCTATGGGTCAGGTTTTGTCCGTTGGTGAAATGCTGAAGTGAAAATGTAACTGTATCAAATTTTAAGCGCGTGACATCAAGGTCGGGTGGCGGCATTTTTATAAATGAATTTTAAAATACGTTAATTTCAATTTTTGTTAACCTTATTTTTATTTCAAAGAAAACTCATGTATTTGCGCCATGATGGCATAAAACGCATTAGAATTGTTTTGAATTTAGTTATTTGTGTGCAAAGAAGCGGAAATGCATGTGAAGTAACTACTTTATAATCAATCATATATCTTAATTAAATTCACTATATCACAAATAACCTTTAGAACTGCGCTTAAAACCTTTTAGAACCATTAAGTTGGCGCAAGATAAACTTTAACCTATTCTTGTTTATACAGACTAGAAGGGCCAATAACAATAAATGTATCCCTTATAAAATAGGCGTTTCAGATTTTAATTACTGAACATCAGAATTCGTGTTCAGCTATAAATCGGTCAATTTTGTCTTTAGGTTTCCCCTCTCGTAAAGAAAGGTGATATGTTTGTTTCGGAGTAGCAATGTTGAAGGAATAAAATATTCGAGAACTTTAACCTCTATAGCTTTGAATTAACTTGAGCATCGAAAGAGCTAAACTTTTTTTTCTTTTTTCTTTTTTTTTTTAAAAAAGAGAGAGCACTTAGATATAGGGCTTTGCCTCAAACACTCAATTTGTGTGCGAATACTTTTCTGCTGCCAGACCTGTTAGAGATCATGGAGATGTGCAAGGAAGAAATAAAAAAAAAATCAAAAAATGCCGAGGGCGTATAATTGTGTTAAATAAGGGGGTGTTTGGTTATCCCATTAATTAACCAGTTGATTACAAAGATAAGAACCCAGCTCCACGTGTATATTTCGGGTCATGAAAGACAATGTTTATAAAAAGCATTATAAAATGGTAAATTTAATTGGTTAACTGTCTGATCACATTGGAACTATTAACCTCTCCCATTTAACAAGTTTCTCAATTTATCAAAATATTACCACCTCGTAATAGAAGTGTTGGCACTGTGAGAGAGCGCTTTCAGTACAAACATATGTATCGTGTATTTGAGTGCACAAAATGTTCTCATGCCAGAGTACAAATGTTAAAATATGTCTCCACGACTCGGATCATTGAATAGTACAGTAAAGAGGCTCGCGTTCTGTCCTTTTCACACAAGGAGTTGATTTTAAACCTGTTTGTGTACTCTGCTCTAACTTCAAAAGGGTCAATTAAGTGTGTATTGAAGTCAATCAATTGATCTATCAATCAATGTTCAGATATGACATTAGATCAATTGTTGTTAAACAAAGTGTATTTCAGTAACATCGGAGTTGCTTTATATGGTTATTTTTAATGATAAATTTTCTTGATATAAAATTTCAGTACAAATTTGATCTGATATCTTATTTAATGTCGTGCTTTATCGTGTCATTTAGATTTCAGCATCATCAATTGCATATTCGCTTTAAAATTAATTTTACGTCACTAAAGTACTATGGTGTGGCTTTCTACCATTTGAGCATCCGACCGACTAAACCCTTACTTCATCTGTTTGAAGCAATTGTGCAATTTATAACATATCGAGGATAATAAAAATATCGAATCAATTGTGCAAATTGCCTAACATTGCCATGTTTCTCTATTATGTCTTCTTTTTATTGTGAAAATTATAAAGCCATCAACAGTCGAGATTGTGCGACAGAAGTGGAGGTTGTCCCGGTGCAGTGCTTGTGTAAGATTAGAGGCAGGTAACAGGGTACACAAACACAGCTTTAACAAGACTGTCCGAAACGGCACCTGTGCTATCAGAAGACTTTTATATAAACCCAAAGGTCAACCCAGACTACTGCTCGCATTTTACTTTTGAGTGTACATAAGGGCCGGTATATTACTGAAAGTTTACCAAGAGCAGGTAACGGGGTCACAACCCACAAAAGTGAAGTGTACACCATCGTACGGGTCTAACAAACCCCTGACCAGGTTTTATGGTCTACGATTAATGTCCAAAATTTCAAAGGAGAAATGTCGTGACTGAATATTTGCAGAAGAAAGATTGAGGGAAAAAAATATGAAGCGAACATGATCTAGCTTGAATGACATCAGGAAAATGTGATATACTAGTATAGATAAAATTTCCACACCCTGCAGTTTTAAAACATTTCCCTTTATTCATATATTTTTCCATATATGTATATAACGCAACATTGCACATGAATATGTTTTCTTTAAACCATTTCGTCATTTGAAAAAAAAAATAATTTTTTTTCCTCGAAAGATACTAAATACTGCCAACTTCTACGAATTCAGGATTCTATATCTCATAAAAGAGGCACCACCACTAGAATTCATACTTTAAAAATGTTACACTTTAAACATTTCTTACATACCATTACAGATCTCTATAGCAAAGGAATTTCTATTTTTAATTACGGAGAAAATCTAAAAAGTTGGTCAACAAACAAATAAACCCCCACAATACATGTTGTCAATATGCGTAAGAGCAGCAAATTTAGAAAGTCCTAATGTATAAAAGCTCTCCATATAATCAATCAAGCCAAAAATAGAAGCAATAGCTCACAATATTATTGTGGGAGGATGCCTCCCTTAATTAATCAATAATTAATTACTCCTTGCCCAAATATATTAACTCATATATGTGTGCCTTGTATCGCGTAAAAAAAAACGAGTATAAAAATCATTGACGTTTTTCAATATACGTATGAAGTCCTAAATACAACTGATTTTAAATTTTCAAACGCACCTAGAGTTAAAAAAGAAAAGCTGGTCAATAATTGTACGCGATACGAATCGTAGAATGGAATAGCTTCCACGGGTCTTTGCGTCTTTCACAGTTTCAACACAGTAAAAGGTGTCACCTTCGTACATTTGATCTTCACTAGCCGGCTTAGTTTATGTTGATAATTTACCATATTTTAAGTATTTTGTCACTTACTCTTAAATCTGAAACTAAGTAGATCGACAAGCGTTTATCTTCTTCTTTAATCTGTTTAATATTTATACATGTATAATCATTCCAAAGAAGAACCGGACTCAAGACTTTGAGGGTCAAATGATACATTAATTAAATACGTCGCTACCGATATTTAGCCGACAAATGCAGTCTTGACATTTTAAATAATTACTGTCAGTCTAGTTCGGAACTGGTTCTAGATAGCAAATATAAAATGTGTTCTTTTCCACTGACGATGAAAGAAGCTATATCTTAGCACTTAATGAATAAAATCTATAACTATACATTAGGGAATAAGTGTAGGTATATACAAAAGTAAAAATTTCTGATAATCTTCATTAAGATTTCTGTATGTTGTAAAAATCCTCTTTCAATGAATTGTGCTGTAACATCCCACTCTCCCCTCGTTTTCGTGGTATGACTTAAATAACACCTCGGTGTGCGAGATTGTAAATATGTATTGATGAATGCATGCACATCCTACATGTTACGGTATGGAGGTAGTTATTTAAAGGAGTTTACCATGAAAGCAAACACAAAATGCCATTTAAAGGTCATTTCCAGGCCTTAAAAAGTTTCTTTATGCTTCTGACCGCAAATAAGATTTAAAATGATTATTCAAAATAGAATAACAAGGATACCCCCTTCTACAAGTCGGCACATTCTTAGAAGTCATTATTGGGCCAAGTGTTAGCTAGGAACAAATTCTTTCAAGTTTGCAGTTTTGGATTTGAATAACATTGATTTGTTAATTGATATGAAACATAGAAAACATTAATCCTGAACGACCCCAAGTGTTATTTTTCAGCAAATATAATTCCAAGTATTTAAGTGAACATTCTTGCGTAAAATGAGGAAACATCCTTCTTAGAAACCTAATAAAATTTGACACAGTGGTGTGAAAAAAAAATGCAAGAGAGAGAGAGAGAGAGAGAGAGAGAGAGATAGGGGTTAAGGTTGAGTGAGAAGTATATCAGTTTCGACAGTCATTTGATTTTTAATGCACAGTGTCAGACTATTATATATGAATAATAAGATGCCTTCGAGTACCATTAAATGTACTTTTGTTGTTCAGAAAATATATAAGCACCCTCAAGAATGTTAAAAAAAAACCAAAAGACCTTGATATTCAAGGTTATCACACACAGAGAACCTTTCATTTTCAACCCCGAGCCAATCCCCGGTTTTAATCAATTAACTACACAAACATATACTCCAAATAATATGGCATTGGCTCTGAATATCGTAAACAAGGTGTGTAACGAAATGTACTTCAACATTTTTAATATTTTGAAGACTTGTTTGTCACAAAAAACTTTTGACGTGTTCTTATGGACAGATTCAGGCGCCTAAAAATCCTGTATCTGGGTTGCTAAAACGGCCAAAGATTAAATGCCTTGACATTAGACATTTGATTTTTTCCCTGCTATTCTTCTCATTAAAAATTTTCTTTTTTGAAGGCATGTATTCATAGTTATTACAAGAAAAAAAATATTTTTGTGAAATATTTAAGCTGAAGGCACTCCGTACTGCGTGAAAAAATAAAACAGCATCGTCTCACGTACTAGTATTTATTGTCAAAGAAAGATAACTCGTACATATTTATTTGTACAATATACGTTTACTCATTAAATGTTAGTTAAACCATGTTTTCTATTTATTAGGTTTCAGTTCATATAAATTAATAGTAAAAAGCATTTATCAAATTTATTTAATATGTGACATTTTTCTATTATTTCTTTTATGCTGTAAAATGAATTAACATTCTACCATAAGAAGAAAACACTAATTATAATTTTAGTTTATCATGATGAAATTAAAGCACAACCATTGCACAAAAAATATTTAACTATTTTACCAAGAAAATTTAGAAATATCTTTTCAAAATTCAGGACAAGTAACCATCGTCTTCCGATAGAGATGGGTAGATGGAATAATGTTGAAAGAAATGAAAGAAAGTGCAATCTATGTAATAATAACCAGATAGGAGTGAATTCCATTATTTACTGGAATGTAATTTTTATATAAGCTATAAAAGATTTTTTGTTGCAGAAATACTATGTTCACCCAAATACAATAAAATTCTGTAATTTGATGACAAGTACAGATCCAGCATTTTTACGAAAATTGTGTATATTTATTACAAAGATTTTTGACACTGTCTGTCCTCCTGTAATCTCTGCTCGTCCATAATTATTGTAAATATGTATATATGTACCTCTTGTACCATTGTATGGTTTTTTGAGAGAATAAATGAAAAAAAAATTGCATTAAATTTAAGAGACACTAACCTAAAAAGCTAACAAAAGAAAACAAGGCATTTAGATAAGGAATCACAGTCACACTCAACTATACAATGACACTGTGGAAACAGCTTCTTAATTATTATATTGGAAAATGTAATACCATTCATTTAATGCTAACAAAATGGATTTCATTGTAGTTGAAACTTTCTCAATCACAGGTATCTATAATGGTGTGTTCCCATTTCGCCTTAAATTTTAAAGTTAAGGCAAAATGGGAACAAACCTCTATAACTGTTACCCTGTAATAATTAGAACAAACTTATCTTTAATGGAAGACAAAACAAAACAAAAAATAAAAAAAGAGAGAGAGAAATAAATTGAAAATTAATAGCTAAATTGTGTTTGTGATTTAATTTGCCTTGTAAATTTAATTGACAGTACTGTGACACAATGACTGATTTCAACATTTATATTTTCAAAGAATTAAGTAGTGCACTGTTTATTTCTGTAACTCTATTGAATGCACATACAAACATGATTGTGATGTAGGCCTATTCACATTTAACCTTTAAAGTTCAGATGAGATTGTAATGCTAAAAAGTATCATGACCAAAGAAAAAATTCAGAACTATGCTACACAACCAATCACAGTGTCACTATTTTTATACTGCCTGGTTATTGAAAGAAAAAAAATGAAGAAATTGCATAAATAAATCAATCTGTTCAATATACACCTCTTTTTGTAGACAGAAAAGTCTTTCAGCACTGATAACACTTGCACCATACCTCTGAAATATCACTAGTTCTTCGTTTTCTTGCCTTCACTAGATGTCATACCTCCTGAACATCACTAGCTACTTCTTCTTCTTCTTCTTTTTCTTCCCGTCCCCCGGTGATGACTGCTGAGGTTGTGCTGGCTGCTTCCCCGATTCTTTCTTTCTTCTTTCTTTCTCTGCCTTTATTTCTCCTTTATCAATATTTTTATTTACTTCCTCAAAAAGTTCTTTCTTAAAGTCTTTTTCAGTTGAAGTCCATCTGAAACATCAAACATTTCATAAATAATGTACTTCACAAAAATATGTAAGAAATGATACATTTTTTATTTATCTGTATAAAATGTATAGAAATACATCTGGCTGCAGAAACTCTCATAGAAACAGTAGCAGTGGATTTTTAACTCAAGTGTTTATACTTTTTAATTCAGTTACAAATCTAGAAACTGAAGCACAAGAAGGACAGTGAAAACAGTAATATATTGCAATAAATGTATAAATAACCTTGGGCTGTATTTCTTATTCATATACAGTCGAACCTCATTATCTCAGACTAAGAATGAGTGGGACTTCCAAATCACTTCAACAAATCCATGGCAGTCAAGATATCACTGTTCAAGATTCTGAAGTTCAGCTGTATTATATGTTAATATTTACATTTCCAAAGTCTTTGTCTGAGATAAAATTACAAATATTTAATGTAGTTTCTTTCCTCATCAATGTACTGGTTCATCAATAGGTGTGGATAAAAACAAGAGGCCCATGGGCCACATCGCTCACCTGAGAAGTTTTGACCATTCTGTATTTTACCAGATTTCCCCCTTGTAATACATAATGCATCCCCACCCTACCCCACTGATCATAATTTAGACATTTTGAAATCTACACTACCCCAGGATCCTTCCATGTGCACATAAGTTTCAGCTTTTCCGGCCCAGTGGTTCTTGAGAAGAAGATTTTCAAAGATTTTTCTTATATATTTTGATGTAAAACTTTGATTCCCCATTGTGGCCCCGCCCTTCCCCCGGGGGTCATGATTTGAACAATTTAGAATCTACACTACCCCAGGATGCTTCCACATAAGTTTCAGCTTTTCTGGCCCAGTGGTTCTTGAGAAGAAGATTTTCAAAGATTTTTCCTATATATTTCTATGTAAAAATTTGATTCCCCATTGTGGCCCCGCACTTCCCCGGGGGGTCATGATTTGAACAATTTAGAATCTTCACTATACCAGGATGCTTCTACATAAGTTTCAGCTTTTCTTGCCCAGTGGTTGTTGAGAAGAAGAATTTTCAAAGATTTTTCTTATATATTTCGATGTAAAACTTTGATTCCCCATTGTGGCCCCGCCCTTCCCCCGGGGGTCATGTTCTAAACAATTTAGAATCTACACTACCCCAGGATGCTTCCACATAAGTTTCAGCTTTTCTGGCCCAGTGGTTCTTGAGAAGAAGATTTTCAAAGATTTTTCCTATATATTTCTATGTAAAACTTTGATTCCCCATCGTGGCCCTGCCCTTCCCCGGGGGGTCATGATTTGAACAATTTAGAATATACACTACCCTAGGATGCTTCCACATAAGTTTCAGCTTTTCTGACCCAGTGGTTCTTGAGAAGAAGATTTTTTAATGACCCCACCCTAGTTTTGTCTTTTCTTGATTATCTTCCCTTGTGAGAAGACTTGGCCCTTTATTCTAAGAATTTAAATTTCCCTTTACCCAAGGATGCTTTGTACCAAGTTTGGTCAAAATTGGCCCAGTGGTTCTGGAGAAGAAGTCGAAAATTTGAAAAGTTTACAGACGGACAGACAGACGGACAGCTAGACGGACAGACAGATGGACGGACGACGGACAAAATGTGATCAGAAAAGCTCACTTGAGCCTTCAGCTCAGGTGAGCTAAAAATCATGTGCAGGGCAGACAAATAGAGACAATTTAAGAAGCAGAGATTGTAGCACGTGGATTGGCGGAATCAAGAGCATGTAAATACATGTATAAGGAATAACTGTCAGATTTTTCAGCTTCATGACAATGATTAATCGATTAGCTTGTGTGATAATTTGCATGTTTATGCAAATTATCACACAAGCCAATATCGATTGATCACATCATGAAATAAAAAAATAAGACAATTATTCCTTAAATAATTTAATTTTAGTTGAAACACGTCATTTGATTGGATAAAAGATTTAGTTTATATCGTAAAACATCAGTTGCCTACGTCACAATGAGTTGTACGTCAAAAATACATTAGGCCTAAAAATAAAAATTAACTTGGTTTTCAGGCACGCCTACATCTCATTCAACAATGCGCATTACCCATTTTTATCCTAAATTGAATAAAATAAAATTTCTCTCATGTGCTCTTGCAGTGCTGAAAAAAAAAAATTGGAATTCCCGACTGTATCTTGACTGCATGCGCATTTTAGAACCAGTAAAACGTTTTATAATTATTAGATGATCCAGACTATTGGCCTAGGTAAAAATCGCAAATATGGCCGTCGAGTTAATATGTTAGGGCATCAAGCTTTAGTTTGGTCATGATAGCATTAATTTCAGTGCAAATTCAACAGGGAATGACTGTGACACTTTGATGGCACATAGTGGGGGTTTCTGAAAGTTGTTCCATGCTAGAATTTAATAATGCTATCAAAGATGGCTCCTTCAACCTCAGAACTTGGACATCAGCAAGATTCACAGATTTCATTTTGCCAAAGACTGACAAATTTTTAGTTTTGAAATTTAAAAAAAAATCCCACGTCAATTTTTTTTTATATAAAAAGGAAAAAAACCCTCCCTCCCTCATTTATTTTGGAAAACACTGGTCTGTTTTTGCCTTACTCCACTTGACGTCACTTTTAAATTATGCTCAATTTGAAGCCATTTTTGAGAAAAAAATGGTCTTATGTCTACACTGAAATTAAATCATAAGGAATGAAGCTTATTTTAACCTATGTTATATGCTATAACATAACTGGGGGCAGTTGACACTTTTAAAAAAGCAGTTTATATAAAGCATAAACTGCCCCAAATTATTTTACATTGTATAACATAGATTAAAATCAGCTTCATTCCCTAAATAACTTGACTACATTTTTGATTTTTTCAGAGTATATAAAATTCTGAGTGTGCATCTAAACGTGTTTACACTATAATTTCTGATTATTTTTATAACATATAACAGTGATAACTTGCCTTGACATTATATTGTATGCCTTTAATGACTCAAGGCACTTCTCCAACAGCTGACGCCCTGGGTCTAGATTCCCCCATTCCTTGTGGTCAAATCCAGATGGAAGTTCAGTTAAATTTCCAAGGCCTTTAACTTTGATAAATTTCAAGGCAACCTACAGTTCAAAGGCTAAGCAATAAAACTATCATAGATCTTCAAATTAAAACAACTCCCAGAATGTAACCTATTCATCAGATTTTAAATACCCATGGAATACTATGTTTTGAAAAGAATGGTAATAAAATATAAATCTTTGCTCTAAATCCCTGAGACAACATTCTAACTTTTACAGTTCCAAACATTAATTCATAAATTTTTTGACATTTTTTTTTCTATATGAATCAAATACATGTAGGTAATTTTGACATTAGGAGCAGCTTTTTAATGGACTACAGATCACTAAATTTTTGGCAACACCTTATTTTTGCGACATAGTCATTACCACTTTAATAGCTAGACAAAATTTCCATAAATTGTGGTTATTGCTCTGTATAATCTTACGGAATACTATTACAGTGTATATACCATTTAAAATGTATAGTACATGAGGACAATGAAAAATATTTCAATACAGCATATAAATTCAGGTCAGAGGTACAAGTATATGATATACATAATCAGAAAATGAAATGGGAGAGAAAGAAAAAAGAACAAGAGGCCCATGGGCCACATCGCTCACCTGAGAATCTTTTGTCATATTGTTCTTTACCAGATTTCTCCCTTGTAATACATATTGTGGCCCCGCCCTACAGCCGGAGGTCATGATTTGAACAATTTAGAATCTACACTACCCCAGGGTGCTTCCACATCAGTTTCAGCTTTTCTGGCCCAGTGGTTCTTGAGAAGAAGATTTTCAAAGATTTTTCCTAAATATTTCTATGTAAAACTTTGATTCCCCATTGTGGCCCCGCCCAACCCCCAGGGGTCATGATTTGAACAATTTAAAATCTACACTACCCCACAATGCTTCCACATCAGTTTCAGCTTTTCTGGCCCAGTGGTTCTTGAGAAGAAGATTTTCAAAGATTTTTCCTATATATATCTATGTAAACCATTGATGCTCCATTGTGGCCCCGCCCTATCCCCGGGGGTCATGATTTGAACAATTTAGAATCTACAGTACCCCAGGATGCTTCCACATCAGTTTCAGCTTTTCTGGACCAGTGGTTCTTGAGAAGAAGATTTTCAAAGATTTTTCCTACGTATTTCTGTGTAAAACTTTTATTCCCCATTGTGGCCCCGCCCTTCCCTCGGGGGTCATGATTTGAACAATTTAGAATCTACAGTACCCCAGGGTGCTTCCACATAAGCTTCAGCTTTTCTGGTCCAGTGGTTCTTGAGAAGAAGATTTTCAAAGATTTTTCCTAAATATATCTATGTAAACCATTGATGCCCCATTGTGGCCCCGCCCTACCCCCCGGGGTCATGATATGAACAATATAAAATCTACACTACCCCAGGGTGCTTCCACAGTTTCAACTTTTCTGGCCCAGTGGTTCTTGAGAAGAAGATTTTCAAAGATTTTTCCTATATATTTCTATGTAAAACTTTGATTCCCCATTATGGCCCCGCCCAACCCCCGTGGGTCATGATTTGAACAATTTAAAATCTACACTACCCCACAATGCTTCCAAATGAGTTTCAGCTTTTCTGGCCCAGTGGTTCTTGAGAAGAAGATTTTCAAAGATTATTCCTATATATTTCTATGTAAAACTTTGATTCCCCATTGTGGCCCCGCCCTACCCCCGGGGGTCATGATTTGAACAATTTAGAATCTACACTACCCCAGGGTGCTTCCATACCAGTTTCAGCTTTTCTGGCCCAGTGGTTCTTGAGAAGAAGATTTTTAAAGATTTTTCCTATATATTTCTATGTAAAAATTTGATTCCCCATTGTGGCCCCGCCCAACCCCCGGGGGTCATGATTTGAACAATTTAGAATATACACTATCCCAGGGTGCCTCCACATAAGTTTCAGCCTTATTGGCCCAGTGGTTCTTGAGAAGAAGATTTTTTAATGACCCCACCCTATTTTTGTCTTTTCTTGATTATCGATTATCTCCCCTTGTGAGGGGACTTGGCCCTTCATTTTAATAATTTAAATTCCCCTTCACCTAAGGTTACTTTGTACCAAGTCTGGTTAAAATTGGCCCAGTGGTTCTTGAGAAGAAGTCAAAAATGTGAAAAGTTTACAGACGGACGGACAGACAGACAGACGGACGGACAACGGACAAAATGTGATCAGAAAAGCTCACTTGAGCCTTCGGCTCAGGTGAGCTAAAAACACATATGATACATGTAATATAATGGAATAAATGAGGGGAAAAAAATCATGGAGGACAGACTAAATCAAATATTTTTAATATAAAATACAGAGTTTTTCTCAATGTCTAAATATGTCGGTATTAGTAGTTTACCTCATTATCATACACATCTGTGCCATCCAAGATAATACTATATTGGTCAAACAATGCCTTTGATGCATCTGCTATATTGTGAAAAACCTGAAATATAGTTGGTACAAATTTCAAATAAAGATATTTGCCAAAAATCATCCGAAAATTTATATTCAAGAACTGCTGAGCTTTATTTCATTAACAGGAACTAAAGTTATCAGAGGAATTAAAGAAATACTTGTATTATTGCTACACTTACCTTAGCTGCAATAATGTAGCCCTCTCCGATTTTTTTTTATCTGTTATATTCTGGAGAGGGCTACAATTCCACAGCATCTCCGTAATGGTGCAAAAATATTTTGTAAATACTGGCGACTGCAGGCAGAATAAATTGTTTTCACAATCAACTTACTTCTAATAAGACGAAATTTTTATTCACTGTCGACATCAAAGCTCATTAAACGCGAAAACCATGTAAAATAAATCTGTGCATTTACTTCAGCAGCCATGACAGTTCACGCGTGACGTAGTGAGACTTGCGCTTGAAATTTAGAACAACTCAATAAAGCAAATGTCGATGTTTATAAATAATTGTGATGAATAGTAACACTAAACATCGATAAATAAAATCATTCCGTGCTTCATTTTTTTGTAAACACCGATATTTAAAGACCCAATTTTTTTACCGTACGGTTACCTGAGGAGAGGGAGTGGTCAAAGTAACAGTGGTGATATTTACCTGGAGACCCCCAATACCCAAGATGTCAAAAATCTGTGTATACGTAGCATTACACAGGAAGTCTGTGTTTGGTAATTGGGGTCAACATTACGTGTTTTGTGTCTGGTTTTGAGTGAAACTACGTAAAATAATTATTTTAATATGGAATTTTAAAATTTGTAAACTAAACGCATTCATCATAATCATGGTAATGTTTTGAAGGAAAAAAAATAATAAGATACATGTATATCGTTTTAGAAAATGCTTTCCTTACATAAAAGAAAAATTCACGAGTAAAAACTACAAATCAATAATATTCATCTTTTGTAATCTTCAATAAAAGAAATCACTTGATTAAAAAAGTCTGACTATTGAAATAAAAAATTATTGATCCACCTTTTCGTCGTGCATGTGAACATGCATTTACCGCGATCGGAATGGGTTTTTTTTTTTATGGCCAACAATGTTGTCCAAAATATTCTATATTTTTTGATTCTTCGTGTTTTAACAAAATTTTATTGTTAGAAAGATTTCTTTTCAGAGTCGATCACTATTTATTATCTTCACAGTTTCATTACGTATATATACAGACGCTAGAGGAAATCCGAGTATTAATTCTGACATCAATATCAGTACAACATCGTGCGGATTGTATCCATATAGGCCACAAAATAAAACATCTTTTAAAAACTATGCTATGCCATTTATTAGTGCTGAATATTTTTCTTATATCCCATTTCTTAAAAAATAATTTAATTCGTCGGACTTCTAATTACGGAAAATAGAGCCAGTTTCTGTGGACGCGTTTTTTTTTCTACAGATAAACGTGGACGATATAACACAAGTAACAAACAGCAGTGAAGATAGAAATAAAATATTTTATAATGTCAATGTTTTAATAATCTTCTTTCAATTATTTTTCAAAGAAAATTCAAACATATTGGAGTTTTCTAATCTGCGTGTATACTATGCGAGTACATGAAAGCGTTTGACGCGTGACCAGGTAATTGTTTTCAAAACATGCAAACTCAGATTATCAGGAAGCACAGGTAGCTGATCTGTCAATTAAATCAGAAGCTATTGTTTTTTTAATGATTGACAGGCGGTAAATTATTGATCTTGAATCAGGTAGATTTTGGGGGCGTTAACATAAAATTGGGTGTTTAAGCTTAAAATAAGGTAATTGCAAAGAAATCCACTCCCTATTGATCCTTAATCTCATTGGCTGTCCCGAAATAAAATCTGTCAAGGTCAGTAAACATGGCGGATAAATTTAAGTTGTGATGTTGACATACACGAAAAATACTGATATATGAATTGTTCTGTATATTTTTGGATCGATTTATGGCTGGGATAACTACATTTTGGAAGTCCTGGTAAGACATATAAATAAAATAGCCGTTTACTAACAATTTAAGCCTAAATCCGTGCGGGAGCGAATCGCTCCCGCTCTGCACCATTACGGAGATCCTAAGGAGTTGTAGCCCTCTCCCCAAAAAAAAAAAAAAAGGAGAGGGCTACATTATTGCAGCTACACTTACCTTAGTCTGAGGACATTTAGTGTTCAAGAAATCTCTGAATTCTCCATCTTTCAGTAGCTCCTCAGTAAAGTTAAAAGCCCCTGACTTAGTGACACAAGATACAGATTCTATTTTCTCTCCATCCATGTGGCAGTACACAAACACAGGTCCTTGAAACTTCAGATTTTCCATTTGAATATTACATTCAAATTTGTCATCAACCACCTGGAAATCTACAATTACAGTATTCAAAAAGAAATAAATGGCAAATCATACAGTGATCTAATAGTACGTGTGACATCACAAAAAAAAAAATCATGCAGTAAATAGTCTGATGGACAGTATATTTGATTTAAAAACTTCATTTACAATAGGATACAAAACACAAGGACAAATTGTAAAGTAAAAGCTCTTCTCACAGCATACTGGTTATTTCAATCCAATCATATACTTTTTAACATATTGAATAACAGTGATTGTAACACAATCAATACCTATTGCTTCTTTTTACCTATTTTCCCTTTTTTTCCAGCTAGAATCTTTGTATCACACATTAGAACAAGAGGCCCATGGGACACATTAGCTAGGAAAAAGCACAAATTAGTTCAGTATTTAAAAGATTATAGGGGGCCAGGGGGGGAGAATTTTAAACCACCCAAGGATGCTTCCTTATAACAAATGGCATTGCTGTTCTTGAGCAGAAAATGTGTAGATTTTTTCCCCTACATGTTTGTAAAAAGAAAAACATAGGTAATCAAAGATTACGAAGCTCACCTCGATGAATGTTATCAGTGTAAGTAATGCAAATCTCACATCATATTTTCTTAATAGTTAGTATTTATCCCAACAACAATATTCTTGCAAGTTCTGTTTAACCCTTACATGGTGTATACACATTTCTACACGTCTAGCATGAAAAACATATATAGTGTAATCAAATATTCATAACTTTGTTAATACTGCATATCTAGGACTATGAAGTTCATTGGGATTGATCTGTTCCAAAAACTTTGACCTGGTCTCTTGTTTGGAAAAAAATAGTTCAGATCCAGCATCCGAAGCAAGTCTGGTAGTGTTCATCCCTAGATGCATCATCCATGCAAGTTTGGTTCAGGTAGGGCTTATAGTTACTTGGGAATGAAAATGTAGGTCAGATTCAGCATCCAAAGCAAGTCTGGTAGTGTCCATCCCTAAAAGCATCATCCATGCAATTTTGGTTCAGGTAGGGCTTCTAGTTATTTCGGAATGAAAATGTAGGTCAGATCCAGCATCCGAAGCAAGTCTGGTAGTGTCCATCCCTATTAAAAAGCATCATCCATGCAACTTTGTTCAGGTAGGTCTTATAGTTACTCGGAATGAAAATGTAGGTCAGATCCAGCATCCGAAACAAATCTGGTAGTGTTCATCCCTAGATGCATCATCCATGCAAGCTTGGTCCTGGTAGGGCTTATAGTTCCTTGGGAATGGACCTGCTCCAAAAACGTTAACCTGGTCAATCATCTGGATAATGTAGGTCAGATCCAGCATCCGAAGCAAGTCTGGTAGTGTCCATCCCTAGATGCATCATCCATGCAAGTTTGGTCCAGGTAGGGCTTATAGTTACTTTGGAATGAACCTGTTCCAAAAACTTTAACCTGGTCACTCATCTGGAAAATGTAGATCATATCCAGCATCCGAAGCATGTCTAGAAGTGTCCATCCCTAGATGCATCATCCATGCAAGTTTAGTCCTGGTAGGGCTTATATTTCCTTGGGAATGGACTGTTCCAAAAACTTAAACCTGGTCACTCAACTGGAAATGTAGGTCAGATCCAGCATCCGAAGCAAGTCTGGTAGTGTCCATCCCTAGATGCATCATCCATGTGAGTTTGGTTCAGGTAGGGCTTATAGTTACTTGGGAATGGATTTGCTCCTAAAACTTTAACCTGGGACGCCAACGCCAACGCCGGGGGTATAGCATAAGCTCATCTCGACTTCGTCAAGGTGAGCTAAAAAGATCCCCCATTGTGGCCCCTCCCTACCCTAGTGGTCATGATTTAAACAAACTTAAATTGACACAAGCTGAGAATGCTTCCATAACAATAAGACTAAAGATGGCTTTATTAGTCCCCTACTGGTGAAACTGGAGGGGACTATAGGTTTCCTCCGAGTCTGTCTGTCTAGTTGTCCATCTGTCCCTCTGTCTATCAGCCTGTCCCACTTGGTTTTCTGCACCTTTTTTCTAAACGCTTGAAGATATTGAGCCGATATTTGGTATGCGAGTGTATCTTGATGAGTTACAGATCAAGTTTGCATTTCTTACCGCGTCATTGATTTTTGACAGAATTGTGGTATTCTTAATTTTTTATAATTGGGATTACGATCGGGTTCGTGATGCACTAAATTAATTTATCCTGCTTCTGACAAATTTGTAGATTGCTGATTGGATAAAAGCTGATCACATGACGCCCTGAAATTTTCCGTATTACGTCGCCGTTAAGGAGTAATATGAAAATCGCGCACGCAATTCTGTTCGAAGCGTTGTTATCGTAAATAAAAATGGCAGCCAAGAAACGTTTTGCTAAGGTAGTTTAACTACTAAAATTTCTTGTTACGATATTTTATGTTGATTGATATTGGATTAAAACTTGATATTTTCATGATTTCTTATAGATTTTTTTTTAATATTTAAGAAGGTCTTCAGCTGGATAAATTCGTAACACAGTCAGTTAGTGACCTAATACGAAGTCACACAGGGTCATACAGGGTCATACAGGATGGATTAAAACTTGATATTTTCATGATATGCACATAGATTTTTTCAATATTTAAGGTCTTCAGCGGGATAAATTCGTAACACAGTCAGTTAGTGACCTAATACGAAGTCACACAGGGTCATACAGGGTGTGAAATGGAAATCCGTATTGGGACTCGGCTTTGCCTCGCCCAATACGGATTTCCATTTCAAACCCTGTATGACTCCGTATTAGGTCACTAACTGACTGTGTAACTAATAGTACCAAACGTCCATGTATCCTTAAGAGAAAGGGTAACCCAGTAGGGGATATGTATTGCTTATGCAATACTCTCAGAATGCTTGTTGTTCTTGAGAAGAAGACTTTTTTTTTTAACTATTCCTATGTAGAGTTTTGAACCCCAATTGTGACCGCTACCTACCCCTGTGGCTCATAATTTGAACAAACCTGAATCTTCACTACCTAAGAATGCTTACATATCAATATGACTAAAAAAGACTTTGCTGTTCTTGAGATGGAGATTTTTTCAAGTTTTTTCCTTTATACATGTACAGTCAAACTTCGATATCTCAAACCTGATGGGACTGAGAAAAAACTTTGAGGTATCCAAGGATTCAAGATATCAAAGGTAAAATACTTAAATAATATGTAGTTGGGTATTCCAAATCACTTCGACATACCCAGGGTATTCGAAATATCGGAGTTTGAGATACCGAAGTTCAACTGTATTCTTTTATAAAACCTTGATCCCCCACTGCAGCCCCTCCCTGGTGGTAATAATTTACACAAACTTTAAATGACACAAGCTGAGGTTGCTTCCTTAACAATAGCTTTATCAAGGCTTTATTGTTCCTGTCAGTGAGAAGAAAAAGATTTTTAAATATATTTATATACAGGTAATTGATTTTGGTAAATCATATGTGTTATTTGTCTTCAACAAAACACTACCAGGTTTGTTACTGACTGTTCACAGAAATATGTTCAAGTTTGCCTTGCCTTCTATGGACTTGAACAACCCATCATTTCCATGGACAGTTTGTAGTGACAAACATAACAAGCAATGATGGATGCACTCAATGTGGTTCAAAAACTTTATATCCTTCTTTGTGTTCAGTAGCTATGTTTGTGAGCCTTGTTCAGTAGATTGTAATTATTTACCTTGTGGTTCATCAGAAGATTCATCCACTACATCACCACTCTGTTCTGTGGTCTCTTCTGTGATATCTTTGTCCCAATCATCAGGTACAGCATCTAAAAGTGGAAAGTGAGAATTTGTGTACCCCCAAAGGGACATCAATTCTAACTTCAATAGACCTAGATTAATAGCTCCAGTTTAGAGACAATTGATCCATGTACATTTATATACTTCAATGAATTCATAATTATAAAAGATTGCATGTACTCAAATTTTACTATAATTTCAGACAAATTTGTTGAATATTTGTGTACTTTTTTATGTGGATTTCTTCTCTTATTTAATTTCATTAAAAGTTATACATTTGTTGGTAAGGGGAACACTTGAAAAAAGAACCCATTTTACAGTTTTGATTTTAAGTCAGATATGATGTAGCAAAACAATGAGGATGGCCAAAATCTTTTCTTTACTATAAAACATGGCTTTTTCCAAGGTTTGAAAGCTTAACAATTTAGATATATGAGGATAGGAAATTTAAACATCCTACTAATTCAAAGTACATGTATTTAAAATTGCTTTTTAACAAGAATGAGAGTTCATAAATGGAAGTTTGAAGGTACATGTATTAGTTAATTCAATTGTCAACTTTGTTTTCAAGTTTACAAATTATATTTGACTGTTCATTATATCTGATCACTATTTCATCGGCTTAGGATTTTCAGGCACCTAAATCTGTCCAGTAGGGTATGTCAACATTTTCTTGTCATTGACAAGTCTTTTCAATAGAAAGGTACAGATATTCACTTTCCCTATTCCTCCTACAATTGTGTTTTACTGTACTTTTGTTATTTTTGAAACTGTTACAAAACATACATATCAGCCCATTCAGTAAAAGCTGTTAAAATGTGAGCCCTTGATGACAAATACCCTGTCACAGTATTTGAAGAATAGTACAATTTATTGCTACAACTTTTCTTATGGATCAGTGCTGAAGTTCCCTACCAGTTCTGGAAGGTACACTCTCCTCCTCTTCCATCTGACTCTCCTCTGAAAACAGAGATGAAGCTGCCTCCATATTGGCCTCTCTATCCCCCTGGTTATTTTTCCTTTCCTTTCTTTTTTCCTCTCCTTGTTTATCATTGTCTTCATTCTCTTCTCTGTGTTGTTTATTTTTTTTCTTCTTCTTCTTTTTCTTGTCCATCTCTCCAGAAAGCCCAGGAATCTTAGGACCATCTTTGATCTGATCATTGAAAAGCAGGCTCTTTCCTAAAGATAAAAATGTACATTTTATTTTGAATTTTCTATTATCTTTTGCTACATGTTGAAGTTCTAAGTCTTAGAAATAAAGCAACAAACTGCTGTACCGTTAAGTTTCCACTTCTACATGTGTACTGTAAATCACTTTTTGTTCACGAGAACTTTATTTTCGCGTAATTACGCGAGACAGTGTGCTCGCGAAAATTTAATTCTCGTGTATAATAGTATTCCTTAAGATTATATAGAGCAATAACCACAATTCGCGAAAATTTTGTCTCGCTCATCAGGAGTCAATGAATATCTCACGAAAATAAGGTGTCGCGAAAATTAAGTGATCTACAGTATTTGAACACTTATTGATTTTTGCAAGACTAATAATTAAATAATAAATCAAAAAATAAAATAAACTAAAATAAAAAATAAACTTTGCAGGACTAGTAATCTCATATTTTGAAATGATTTAAAATTCTTTGTATGAAAAACTATATGGCAATCCACGCACTTGTGCGTCTGTCCAGAACCATCGCAAAATAACACGGTCTGATGAAGCCGTCTTCATCTCCAGAACACAGAATCACATTGTTGGCCGATCTAAAGAACTTCAGGCCACCTGTCAAAAGTTATTACAAACTTCAAAATTGAGGAATTCAAGGAAAATAAGGTTATTAACAAATGGATGTAAAATCAAACATTGAGAAGTATTAAATAAATGTATTTTTCTCCAACAATGAAAGTCAAAATGGTTATATTTTGTAATAGTGTATATCAATTATAAATACTCTAACTTACTTCCTAATGCCTTTTCCATATCTATCTTGATAATGACTTCACAGCTGCTCCTCATTCCTGAAACATTCAAGTAAATCATAATGAATAAACATAAAAACTATATAATATTTTATATGAATATCATATTGTAACCACTGGATTGTGATTTTATTGTATCACAGAATACATGTATCATTCCAGCTGTCTTTAACACCACCTACCTTATGTCTGTATGACACCACTTACCACTAATGGCTCTACATATAACTACTAACACCACCTACCACTATGATACCACCTAATGCTATGACACCACTTACCACTAATGATACCAATTATCATTAATGACACCACTGATCACTAATTAAACCACCTACCACTATGAAACCATTGACCGTATAATCCCTATTAACTGCCCCTGCCCCTATAAGTGCCCCCTTAGGTCTTTTTCAATTCTCAGGAAATAAGGGCCCCCTGCACAGTGATTAAAATCATCTAGAATCATATCAAAAGTCTGCCAAAGTTTGAAGAAAGTGAAAATGAAACTTGTCTATTATCAAATTTCTCAGTGGAAAATGAATCATTTAATATAATTTGGGTGGATTATCTTCACTTAAAGTAAAGTTAGACATTATTTTAGTGGTTCTTTAAATTTATTTCTTTTTTAAAAAGATTTTTTGTAGTTAAAATATAACATTTAATATTAAAAAGAGAATACTAAAATAACTGCCCTCTTTTTGCAAATTTTTAAGCACCTGGAGCGGTTAATTGGGATTACATGTATATGGTACTACTAATGACACCATCTACCAGTACTGACACCACCTAACACTATGACACCATCTATTGCTATGACACTTCTTACCATTATGACACCACTTACCACTAATGGCACCACTTATCACTCAGATACCACCTAACACTATGACACCACTTACCTCTTATGACACTACATACCACTTATCTCACCAATTGCAACTAATGACATCGCCTATGACTATGAAACCACTAATGATACCATCTACCACTATAAACCACTTACCACTAATAACACCATTTTCTCCTGGTTCCCCAGCAGCAAAATGTATGTGATTCCTGTTCATTTTGTTTAAACCCTGGGAAAAAAATCATACATTGTCAGATGAAATGGAATAAAAAGCATTCTGTATGAATAAGGCTAATTTACAAACAAATGTTGTTATACCAGAAATACCCATACCTGTTCTTTAATAATTTCCCATGAACTGAAGTAAGTTCCATGTATGACATCAGGGGCCTCTTTAGCATTTGTTATGGGAGTCAACTCTAGACCATCTACCTATAAAGAAATTAAGAAAATCCATCTGATCCCTAAATCCAAAACATTTCTTAATGCTGTCTAAGTCACAAAATTTCAAACCATAGATAGCTTTTGTAGGGAGGGAATTTGAATCTTTTTTTAGTAAGAGTTATCAGATGAAACAAAAGCCCACAGCTAAATTTTAGTTCTTTCACATGGCAATACCCTCCCCACTCCTTCCTGAGTTAAATGTGAAGGCCATTATCATCATTACCTCTACTGAATGTCCTTGATTTGCTCTGATTTTGAGACGACCATTTTCCTCCTCCAGGGTGAATCTTTTTTTATCATTTGTTTCCACAACATATTTCACATCATCCACTGTGAACTGCTGATACTCATTTCTACGAAGAATATCATTCACCCACAAAAATCCACCTGAAATAAATGTATTCTGACACTGAATTATCGATTATACATGTATATTCTTCAATTTATTTTTGTAGCTCACATTAAATAATCCAGGAATAGCATGTGTTTTTACCTTTTTTAATGTTTCAGAAGTGATCACTGATATAATATTATCCTAAACACACATCAAAATATAAACACACATACATGTACACTGTATCTTATCTACTCATAGTTTTACCACACAGTTACCTGTACTACACCCCCCTCCCCCCCTGAATACAACTTGATAACTTATTCTGGTACTGTAAACGTACTTTATTCCGCGGGGTCATAATTCCGCGGAATCACAATTTCTGTTTAATCTGCACATAAAAAATTATGCGGATTTCTTTAACTGTCACTATATGCCTTACATTAATATTAAGTACACTTGGACAAATTTCCGTGGAAAATTTGTGACCTCGTACACAGTGTAAATTAATACCACGTGGAAAAAAGTACTTCTACAGTATATTGGTAAGCTTTTCTTCCTAAAAACTATAAGTAAACACATTTTAGTGTATGTGAAACACACCTCTCTTATCAAGTCTTACATGTTTTACAATGTAAATCATAAAAAGTACAATTTTTCTTAGGAGGGAAAAAGAAGCTTCAGAATTCCCTTACCAAATTTTGTTATATTTTTTATGTTATAATAATACCTCATACATATTTCTTACCTGGCATGAGTTTAAATCCCATCCTTTCTGCTCCATGCCTAAGAATGAATGACAATTTTTTGGAAAGAAAAACCACAGAGTCTTCATCCTATATCAAAAAAAGAAAACCTTTTATATATGTTTCTGTACACCAAAAATTAACACATCCCAGGCCAAAAAGTATATTACAAAAACCATGCTTACTGTGGTCTTTATACATGTTAAAGAAAAACACTACAATTTTATGTGCACTCAAAGGTACATGTACTGTAATATCACATATTTCCGTGTGGTCAAATTTTCGTGGTTTGAAGAAATTCTTTGGTTTGTGGGAATTTGTTTTTGTGTAAGAAGAATTGTTGAGTGGAGATGTACATAAGTAACATACATTTTACATTTTGTGGTGGACATGAATTCGTAGGCCTCTTCATACCTTGAAAACAACGAAAATTAAACCCCCCAAGAAAATTTGTGATTTCACAGTATTACCTTTCGATAGTACTGATAATGCCTCTTTTGATATGGCCTTTCAGAATCATGTCTGGCCCTTTTACTTCTGTATGTATCATAGGGACCTCCATAGCTGGCATAATTAGATCTCTGATACTCTTTGTTTGGTCCATAATCCAATCTCTATTTTATTTATGAAAATTTATATTCTTAATCTTTTTGAATTTCTAGAATTGTTGTAAAATAATGTAAGAAAATTGGTTAATAAAATTTTAGGGTAAATATAAAAGACCCCCTCCAGAAAAAAAGGGGGGGAACAACCTTCCTTAAACTAAATTGTAAAGAAGTGCAAAAATAAAAAATCTGCTTTCTTAAATCTGTGAAATAATGAGCAAAAATCTTTAAGTAAAACTATTTATTTCTCACTTAAAGTTGTTCCAGTGATAAGTACCCGGTATATAAATATGACCCATTTTTTTCATGAAAATATATTGGAAAATGCAGCAACAAAATACAGTGAAATATCAGTACAATGTATCTCCGTGATATCCGAAGTTATCTTCCAAAGTCGAATCAATAATTTCCCATTCTTTTCGTATATGTATCTTCATGCGTAATACTATCCTGTATTGCCAAACATGTAGTCTTTATGGTAAAAACTCAAGCATGTTTGCAATAAATATTAAGAAAAACAATTGTTGTTGTTTTCTTTATCGTGTATAATTGTAAAACAATTTAATATACAAGCCTTATTGCATATACCATGTATACAGCAAATTTATAATGCAGCGTTATAGTTGAAGAACCTTCTCCGTAAGAAAAGAAAAAAAAGGCGAATTTCTTAAAAACATAATTTGATGAAATTTAGCGCAAAATGTTATTTAAAAAATCAGTATTCAAATTGTGTACTTGAATATTATTAACAGCTTGCAAGTTTTACATTACGAAGTACTAGTAAGGAACATATAGTTTACGAAACTAACAATGCAAATGGCGGTCAAGGTTATCTATTTATACGCAGATAAACATGAATGTAATCAATCACTGTGCATAATGCACTGCATCTTAACTGTTTAATTTAACTTTATTGTGAAAAATATTTGGGTTTTATGAATTTACGATTTTAATTTTACATGGCATATTATTAGCATATTGTTAAATGCAATATCGGTAATATTGTCTGTATCTAATTTCTGAGTTGCTGCAAAGTGGTTTGTTTTATTGGTCGTAGACTACACCAAACACCCAAGCCATCATACCAATTAATGTGTCACAGATCAACACATTAAGATTCCCCAAGTTTGAAGATGTTAATTAAATAGCCACTGGCGAGAGTGTGTGAAGTCATGACGCCAGGTGTGTTCAGTAGACCGAAAAATTCACTGCACTTCGAGATAAGCCAGGTAGAAAAGGTCTTGGGACTTTGAATATACTTCGACATAAACGGGGTATTCGAGATTACTGTGTTCGAGATATCAGGTTTTTTAAAATCATTTATAGAGAAAACGGATGGGACCGGCGATCGACTTCGACATAAGCGGGGTATTCGAGATATCCCATGTTAGAGATACTGATATTTACCTGTAGTATTAAAATTAAGAAGTCCACAAATCACATCAAATCCTACAGATTCATGGCCAATATTACATTGCATCAAGTTTGTAGGGTGGCAAACTACTAACTTAGTAGTATATCCATTACAATAAAAGAATTCCTCTGCAGTCAAATTTAAGTAGGACTATATTTATTCTTATTTCAAGCTAACTACATGTAACTATGTCAAGAATGCCTTTCTAAGGTGTATTTTGAAATTGCACCTAATTTAATTATTTTCTTAGAAGAATGACAAAATTTAAATGAATAATCTTTAAATGTAAATGGTAAATCATTAATGTTAATAAATAAATGAATGAACATGTTAGAGAAAGTGACTGTCCTAGATATATGGGATCAAAACATTCTAGGAAAAGATCATGCTTACCCTTTTTCTGCCATATCCCCCTTGTCTGTCTTCATTATTATAGTAATCTCTAGAAAAGAAAAATCAAAGAATTTTCTATAAATACATAATGAGTATTGACATTAATGCACAACCTAAATCAATCAAAAACATATCATATTCCCTGATATATAAAATACTGTAAACATATCATTTAGCGGTGTATTCTATTTAGCAATTTTGGCTGAAAGCAGAGTCTGCTAAAACAAATACATCACCAAATGTCTTGAATATCATACATGTATATCTTATAATCTAGCACATTCATATAGCGATAAATCAAATCTATGTTAACTTGCTGAAAAATTAATTTCTACCAAATATCATACACGCCAAATATAAAACATTTACAGTATTTTTACCTGTGTCTGTCATTCCTCTGTTGGCCACCTCTGCCGTATTGCCCATGCTGATCATATTGCCCACGCTGATCGTATTGCCCACGCTGATCATATTGCCCATGCTGATCATATTGCCCACGCTGATCATATTGCCCACGCTGATCATATTGCCCACGCTGGTCATATTGCCCACGCTGGTCATACTGATATCCCCCTCTACCTTGATATCCCCGCCCACGATTATCATGCCACTCCCCCCTCTGACGTCCCCCTCTTCCTCTGTAATCTTGTCGGTCTTGATGTTGACCCCTCCCTCTAGATCCACCCCTCCCTCTCTGACCACCCTGCCATTCATCTCCATTGTGATCCATGTGGCCTCCACGTTGATTTTCATTGTGTCTATTTTGGTTACCATGCTGAAGAAGTAAATCAACACTTAACCAAGGTTTCGACAAAGAATCATTTTTGTTGTTAAAGCCAAAGTAGAAGTGGAAATTTTTTGTAAAGTTTTATAAATAGCATACTGTATGTGTGCATTAAATGGCATATTCAAAATTTAGCACAAACATTAGGTATAGAGTTGCTGGTGTATTCATGATTATTGCTACAATTTTCTGCAATGTGTATCATATTTATACATGATTTATATTAAACATACTGTATATCTTTAAAATAAATTCTCAAACAGGTCCACAATTAAGGGTATATACATATATGTCATTATGCCACACAATTTCCAATAAAAGAGACTCAGACGAGCATTTGTCTCAGAGATAAAACATTAACACTAAGTCTAAACTGCTGAATCTGAATAATGGAATACTTAGTCAGTTTTTATATGAAAACCCACTAAAGTGGAAACTATATATACCCCCAGTACCTTGGAAGCTAATTCTTTAGGGCTGAATTCTCTCATGTGATCCTCTTTTCCATCTCTGTAAGATTTGGAATTATGAAATTCAATGAAACAAGAGATGTTTGTAAAACAATATATATATCAAAACAGAAACCTAGATATTCATCTGATAAATCTGTATACTAAATTTCATCCCAGCATGTGCAACGGTTGCAAAGAAAATGAACAGAAACTGCAAATAATTGGAATTTTTCTAAGTCCAAGGGGCATAATTCTGTCAAAAATGGTGCAATCATACCTAAAACAGAACTTGACCTAGAAATTTATGTTATATATCTGTATACAAGATTTCATTTCAGTATGTGCAACGGCTGCAAAGAAAATGAACGGAAACTGCAAATAATTGAAATTTTTCTAAGTCCAAGGGGCATAACTCTGTCAAAAATGGTGCGATCGTACCCAAAACAGAACTTGACCTAGATATTAATCTGATAAATCCGTATACTAAATTTCATCTCAGTATGTGCAACAGTTGCAAAGAAAATGGACGGAAACTGCAAATAATTGGAATTTTTCTATGTCCAAGGGGCATAACTATGTGAAAAATGGCGCGATCGTACCCGAAACAGAACTTGACTTAGATATTCATGTGATATATCTGTATACCAAATTTCATCTCAGTATGTGCAACAGTTGTGAAGAAAATGAACGGAAACTGCAAATAATTGAAATTTTTCTAAGTCCAAGGGGCATAACTCTGTCAAAAATGGCGCAAACGTACCCAGCAACTTGACCTAGATATTCATGTGATATATCTGTATACTAAATTTCATCTAAGTATGTGCAACGGTTGTAAAGAAAATGAACGGAAACTGCAAATAATTGGAATTTTTCTAAGTCCAAGGGGCATAACTCTGTCAAAAATGGCGCGATCGTATCCGAAACAGAATTTGACCTAGATATTCATGTGATATATCTGTATACCAAATTTCATTTCAGTACGTGCAACGGTTGTGAAGAAAATGAACGGAAACTAAGTGGACCGACGGACCGACAGACCGACAGACCGACCGACAGACAGCAGCAAAGCAATATGCCCTCCCTTCTTCGAAGGGGGGCATAAAAAAATATATATCAACAAATAATACATATCTATTCTATCACCATGATCACATGCTTAATTATCAAGATTACAATTTTTTTAACTTCCAAATTTGCCGTATCTAAGAATTTAATTTAAAAAATGAGCCTTCCAACATATTTACCAAAACAATGTACAGTATGTAAACAAAGCACCCCTTTCAATCATTGAATGATTAATGTAATAAAACTCAAATTATAAACCTTGGTTTTCTTCCACGACTTTCTCTTTGTCCATCATTACTTGGGCTGTACTCTCTTCTGTGGTCTTCATCCGCAGGACTTTATCATCAAAATAGATAATTATTGTTATTAAAATTCTGAGAACAATATGCTGCTTACATCTCGTCTTATTGTTGAAATTGCAATATAAAATGTATATACCGGTATGCACAATTTTTATCATTCATTCCATAACTTACAGTAGTAAAATATATATGTAACAAACACGCTTACATTTTTATGAATTTATGCTTACAGTAAAGTAATTTTCATTCCTAAAGTTGAAAATGTGTCGAGAATATAACAGATCTCCATATATTTCATATATAATGAATCATACATTAATATCAGAGCAAAACTGCATGTTTGTCCCTGACATTTTTTATTTATAAACATGTACGTTTTACTGTATTTATGATTGAGGATAACATGAAACTTTAAATTTTCTATAAACTTGCTCAGCAATACATATTCAAGATTGGAAATGTGGTATAATATTGTACATATAGAACTATGATCTTGAACAATAAGCTATTCTAGTTGCTATGTAGGGAATAGCTTCTTATAAAATTATTTTGCCACAAACCTCTAGCATGCTTAAGTAGGGATAGCACAGGGACTTGAGACAATCGTAGAAAAAAAATCGGGTATATAGTATATAAACTTGAATTAAATCTGCACTGAATGACTTAAGTTTAAACGGTGAAAGATGATTGGATAATATTACTAGTTGTTTACAGAATCAAATATGGATGACCCCATTGAACTCAGAGGCCAATCGAAGATGAAAATGGATCGAGCTGATCTCTCTAGACGAGCGCTCAATGGTCCCTCAAATATTGTGAGGATGACCAAAAGCAGTTATATTTTTAAACGTTGCTCTAAAATAAAGTGCAACAGATGACAAGTGCAGAAAAATTAAGGTAATGCACGAAAATTGCATGGAAAAAAATGATGTAGGGTTAACAACGGCAACCTTATTCTCGGAAGTTGGAATATTTTTTACCAAGTTTAAAATGAAGTAAGGTAAATGATCAATTCATGACAATAAAGGACAACATTCTGCCTTTCTGGCAAAACATTTTCATGGGTTTTTTGAATAAAAATCAATGTTTTTTAAAAAAGAGTTTGAAGCGAGGCACCAAGGAATTAATGGCGGCTCTTTAGGTCCCTTCTCCCCTATTATACTATATACCCAATTTTGCTAAGATTGTTTCAAGTTCTTGTGTGGGATAGCAGCAATTTAATTCAATTAAATTGCATTCAATAGATCTACACAGAAATCTAGCTTAAGAAATACACATGCAGTCCTCAGCTTCAGAAGATAGCATTTTGTGATTTTCTTATAAACTGATAACAATGTAATGTAATGAATTTTCGTCTTACTTTTGTCTTCTCCCACGGTCTGTGTCACTTTCTCCTGACACATACTGGGGGGCCTGAGCTTCTGCCATAGTGGTGACTCGTAGATGTTTTCTGGTTATGTTAGAGACAATCCATCGAGATACTAAATGAAACCGCCTCGTGGTGAATAGTGTAAAATCAAATCGAAACCAAGTGGGAATTTGCTATTTTTTAAAAATTTGCCATGTAGCCTAATTTCATGTGCACGCAATATTCCACGAAATACCTACTTTCACTTTCACTAACAAAACAGTTTTGTGTCACTGTGTGTCTTTAAAGAAAAACTTTAACTTCGCCGAGTCTTAGATGACATAACACAAATCTATGAAAATAAAATATTTTGTCTGTTCAATAAGGAATGACGCATACGGACATTTCAAAACACAGAAACATGGAATTTCAAGCGAAAAAGAGACTGCAAAGGGGAATAACTTTGATTGGTGATGCATATGATAATAAGATGGGTTAAAAACAGGTACATGACCCAGTAACTGTATTGTATTCAGTAAAATAAGTAAAATATTGAGAAGTCAAATATCTTTGTATCATTTTATACAAAAACTTAAAAGAAAATATATCAAGTTTTAGTCTAATCAAATTTTACCGCCACAAGCTGTTTTGACAGGAACTCTCTTTTTCCTGGAGGTAAAAGAGGTATGGTGATCAACAACAATGTTGTCGAGGTTAAAGTTATTGCACCCTCGGCACTTGCAGCTTTTTGTGGATTCCGTGACACCACTGAATGCTTATCACACGAAATGTGGTGTATATGGACATCATCCAAGAACTAAAGCAGAGACAAAAATCGGTAAGGCAGCATCGGAAATGTTCTATAAATTTGCGTGCATTTCATTGGTCAAAATGGAGGTGTGTCTTTCACAAAAATGGCCTTGATGACAAAAACTTACGAATTTAAGGTTTTTACCATGCCCAGTGTAACATTAACTCTAAAAAGGACAGTATTGTATAAATAATAACCGCTAGTATTCTGTTCACTGAAAACAGAATGTGGATTTCTTTTTTAGTTTTATAAAACTGATTTTCCTGTTATTAAAACCTATTTGTATTCAATATATATCTCCCTACCATTCTGTAGATGATGCTACAATACAAAACAGGATACAACAGAGTAATGTGTACAGACTGGTGGAAGCCTACAGGACTTTCGGACACAGGAAAGCCACCTTAGATCCCCTACAGCTGGCAGAAACTGAGTTAGCATAAAATTCAATTCCGTAATTTTTAAAGGGGCACATTTCATTGCCACAAACAAAGTTAAATATATAACCTGTACATATCTACACACAAAAGTACTGTTGTTGAATTTATAACTATCTGCAAATATTTTCCAGAAATGTCCAAGAACTGGATGCTAGACTCTACGGAATTTCCACTGACAGTAATCAAACCATTCAAACAGAGGGAATTTTTAATGGACCAAATATGACAATTGAAGAACTTGTAAAAAATCTTGAGTCAGTTTACTGTGGTCCTGCTGCCATTGAGTTTCAACATTTAGAGGTAAATTTATATAGATGATGCTTACTTCTGTGTCATTATCTAGCATATGGTTTGATGTCTTTGAATAATTTTGATAAAGAGTGCAAGAAAAAAAGTTATCAGGAAAAACATCCTCATTCTGTGCAAATGTCTGGGAAATTTCCTTTTACATGTACTACCAATATTCCAAAATACAACTAAATACTGGTAACAACCAATTAAGAATAAGTGTAATATAGCAATAAATTTTTGTTGTTCAAAATGACAAATTGCTTTTTTATCTATTAATTTATCTATTTTTTATATATGAATGATTAGTTCTCTTTGCACTAGCTTGTACATATATATGTTTTTCCAGAGTACAAAGTCTTCATTGCACATAAACTACTACTGTGGTAATTGGTTTAACTTCTGTAAAGCATTAGTACTAGTTTGTCAAATACCCAGGATGTTTTTTAATGAATTGACAGTCCTGACCTTGATTAATTGATTAATTTTCTACTTCAATATCTTAAGCTAACCATATTCAAGGTTGTAGAGGTTCACATTACTCATTGATAAAATGATTCATTTCTTGTTGACAGGAAGCTGAGGAGAAAGAATGGTTAGCTAAAGCTTTTGAGACACGAGGGGAGATAGAGTTTACAGCCCAGACAAAGAAAGAGTTGGCAGATTTAATGCTGCGTTGTCAGGTAAGAAATAAATGTAGGAGTATATAAAGTTGAACTCTGTTATTTTGAACACTGATATTTCAAATACCATGGATATATCTTAATTAGTGTTCTGGAAGTCCCAACCCCTTGTTCTTCGAGTCATATGATGATATCTCAAATACTTGGACATTCAAGAAGCTATTTTTCAGCTTCATTAAGTTAGAGATGACAAAGTTTGGCCATACATGTATGAAAAGTGTTCTTTAAAAGGAATTTTCTTGTAATTTTAGTATCATTCTTTAACAAAGTGTATATATTCTCAGTGAAATACCAATATTTTGAAAGTTTATAATATTATTGATAAAATTCATATCATTCAAGAGGTATTGTATGTTTTGATAGAGATTTATCCTGATTGACACATCAAACCTTCAAATACAAGAATATACTCACCGGTATATATTTCCAGGCATTTGATCACTTCTTGGCCAGCAAGTTTGTAAATGTAAAACGTTATGGAGGAGAGGGAGGTGAAAGCATGATGGCCATTTTTGAAGAAATCTTCAACAAGTGTTCACAAAGTAAGTCTTTATTCTGTTTCAGCTTACTAATTTCAATTTATTCTGTTTCAGCTTACTAATTTCAATTTATTTACCATGTCAAAGAACGATGCAAAGAATGTTATCCTTAATTATGAATTATTTTCATAAGGAAGTTCTTTTTTTTTGTTTGACATTAACATTCATTTGAGATTTTTTAAAATTAATATACAATTGATAATTGGTTGAGATTCTTAATTCCAAGGATTCTAAATTTCAAGGATTTATTGTCTGTGAAAAACTTTTAAAAGAAATCTTGGCCCTTTATGTACATATGCACACTCGTAAGGGATTTTTATTTAACAGACAGTATCACAGATGTGGTTATATGTATGCCACACAGGGGACGATTAAATTTTCTCACCTGTATGTTAAAGTTTCCTCCAGTTATCATGTTCAGAAAGGTAAGTAGGCTTTCTCACTACCAGTTTTTTTTTTTTCTATTTGAGAATTAATATTTATTATAGAATCTAAGATACTATTTTAAGCCAGCTAGTTTTAAAGTTTGTTTAAAGTTTGTCATTGTATAAACTATTTTGATTAAGAAATCTGAATGTTGGCTCAGTTATGAATAATTTTAGTGTTAAAGCTTTTCTAGTTTTTAACACACCACTGTACTTGTTTATTCTAGATGAAGGGTCTAGCAGAGTTTCCACCCAATGTCTCAGGAAGTGGGGATGTTTTATCACATCTTTGTAAGTTCTTACTCAGGAAGTATAAAATAATCATTATTGAAGCCAATGCTATATATTATCAAATAGGTAGAATTACTGGTTGATGGTAAGGCATTTAGTTATTTATGTCACATTTCAGACACCTCTGTTGATTTAAACTACGCTGACAAAGATGTTCATGTTAGCCTGATTCCCAATCCCTCACATTTAGAGGTGAGTGATTCTACCATTATTTACATGTCTGGTTTCTATTCTATGGCCATTCTTTTGAAATACCACTCATCCATCACATGTTTAAAGTGGGATATTGTTATGGCTATGAAAGATTAAACACAAGCCATATCAGCCATTAACACTATCATCAACATTAATTAAAAAATGGCAAAAAGTCAGATCTTTTCCTCATATAATTTCTGTCATATTTGTGTGGCGGTCAGCCGGGTTCAATCGCCGGTGGCCAGATAGCTCAGTTGGTGGAGCACCTGACCGGAGTTTCAGGGGGCCTGGGTTTCGAATCCCAGTCTGGTCCGCTGCATTTTCTCCTCTCCCATTACATTTGGTGCCGTGCCATGCCCTGGAATTGAAAGGTGAAAGACCTGCCAGGGATGAGCCTGGGTTGGGGTCTTTGGAGGAGCAAAGACCTTTAAGGAGGGAGGAATGTGGCAGTCAGCCGAGTTCGACCGCCGGTGGCCAGATAACTCAAGAGCACTTGACCGGAGTTTCATGGGGCCCAGGTTCGAATCCCGGTCTGGTCCGCTGCATTTTCTCCTCTCCCGTTACATTTGGTGCCATGCCATGCCCTGGAATTGAAAGGTGAAAGACCTGCCAGGGATGAGCCTGGGTTGGGGTCTTTGGAGGACCAAAGACCTTTAAACACAATGGGCAGTCAGCCATTTGACCTCCGGTGGCCAGATATCTCAGTTGGTGGAGCAACTGGAAAAAAGTTCGAATCACTCTCCGCTATATTTTTTCTCCCTTTACATTTGTTTAATTGACCAGTACTCTTTTGCAGGCTAACAACCCAGTAGCTGTTGGGAAGGCCCGATCTAAGCAACAGAATTTACAGTGTGGTGAATACAGCCCTGATCCCACAGAGGAGAAAGTATTGTGTGTGCAAGTGCACGGTGATGCTTCTTTTTCTGCTCAGGTAGGAATATCGTCTCAGTTGTTTAAGGAGATGAAAGGGTCACACTTTCTTTTATGTCTTTGGATTTTTTATTTGTTTATGATGATGCATTCTGAAGTTACCATATTCCATAGTAGCTCACCTTTTGTAAAGATTTACTGTTAACACATTTTCAGTGACATATAAAGGAATAAGTTTACTTTTTCCTCATTATCATGCACAAAATGAAGGTTGTAATTCCTAATATATGTGTGTAATGTATGAATGTTTTTATTGTATTTCAAAGGGTATAGTAGCAGAAACATTCAGTATTGCTGAGTGTCCACACTTCAATGTCGGTGGCAGTATACACTTAATTGTTAACAACCAGGTGGGCTTCACAACGGAGGCTTCCAGAGGCAGGTCAGCGGTCAAACACTAAATAACTTTTAAACTTTAAGAAGTTAAATATCTTTTAAAATGTCCTGCATTTGGCAGAGTTTTATCTTAATTATCAAATATTTGAAAAAGTCTTTTTATTTTGCTACCGCAGTGCATTTCATCCTCTGTGTGATTATTTTACGCAGGTCCTCTAGATACAGTAGCTGTCTGGCCAAAATAAATGCCTATCCTGTTCTACATGTAAATGCAGACTACCCAGAGGTATTGTAAGAAAGATAAGAAAGGCTAAGGCAGTATATTAAAAATATTTACCCTTTTGAAATGATTTACCGATACATATCTTTAATTAAAACAGAATACCACTGAACATGGATCCAAAAAAAAATTGATGATAAACATTAACTTTATTCACAAAAATTTAATATTGTAGCACCAAAAATATTACTTTTTTGAATTCTGAAATTTTCATTCACTTCATGAAGCTAAAAAAAATGCAATAAAAATTTTGCATTGTTTTTCAAACAAGTGAAATCTTAATCTGAGCGATTTTCAACAGATTTTCAACATTCACAAATTAAATTTCTTGTTTCATTTTCTTACTATGGTCTAGTTACTCTATAGAGGTTTTAACATACCGTATCTGTTTTATATTGTAGGAAGTTTTACGAGTGACTTCTATAGCCATGGACTACAGGAAAAAGTTCAACAAAGATGTCATCATTGATTTCATCTGCTTCCGCAAACATGGCCACAATGAACTAGACGACCCCTCCTTTACCCAGCCGACCATGTATAAAGCGGTGAGAGGGAGGGACAGTATTCCCAACCAGTATGCTAACCTTCTTGTGGTATGTCGTCATATTACTGGTTCTAGCTAAATACATATAAAGAGTCCTTGTCCTATCTCTATGTAATTATTGTATCGTTAGTATGCTTACAAACAGATTGGATTCATGCATTTTTCTAAAGAATTTTCTGAAAGGATTTTAAGTGTTCAATAAAAATCCTTCATACCTGTGACGACTATTTTATGTAGATCGATGAGTTTTGTTAGGGAAAATACAGTATACGTTCACAACAGTTACATTCAAACTAGCAATAAAGACGTAATAAATCAAGAACTGTGCCACTTATTTATGATCTTTTTCTCCATCATTTTTATATTCTAGTCCCAGGGACTGTGTGAGCAGGAGACATTAAATGAATCTGTCAAGACTTGGAATGCTACACTATCTGACCATATGTCTCAAGTGGAATCATATACACCTCAAGTAAAATATTTTATTTATTGGGCCAGAAAGATCTAAAGGTTTAAAGAATTGTAATTATAGTGACTTTACAGAATTGGTTCTTGAAATTTTGAAAAAAGTGCTCAATAACAGTTACAATATATTTAATTAAAACAGTACTACTGATGTAAGGAATGAAAATGTAGGATTAACATTGTCAGTTACTTTAATAAGCATCTGTTTTGTAGAAATTTGACATCATTTACTCTAATTGCTATCTGTTTTGTAGAGATTTGACCTCCAGAGTCAGTGGAGTGAGCTGGTACAGCCAGGAGACATGATAACACACTGGGACACAGGGGTCTCTGTAGATCTACTGAAATACATAGGACAGAAGTCTGTAACCTGCTCTGATCTGGTGAGTGTACATGAGATTGTGTGATAGTATTGGTGAAAATTTTGGCTTAGGGTTTACATGTATGTATTTGAAGAATTATGGTCTTCTTGTATTATTTATTCCATATTGTTGGCAGCATCTTTCAGTCTTTTAGCAAATTCTAATTCAGAGGGTTTTCATTTTATTATTGATGCAGCCATAGCAAAATTAAATTAGGAAAGCTTCAAAAATGGATGAAATTTTCACTAAAACAGAATTCTTCCCTTTTTGATGTTTTATAAGTAAAGGAAAAGGCTTTATGCTCAAGATGAAAATTAGACACGTCTATTTGATATTGTAGAAAATCCACCCCAATGTACAGAAGGCCCATGTGGACCGTCGTCTGGAGAGGATGAAGGAGGGACGGGGGCTGGACTGGGCCACAGCAGAGGCTCTGGCTTTTGGTTCACTGCTCTACCAGGGTAAGCTTCACATAACCTAAACTAAAATGTTTTAAAAATTCATTTATGACAGTGCAGGTGCTAAAAATGCACAAATCTGTGTCAAATTTACATACACAATGACAATCACATGAAACATGTACATGTATGTTCAGGAAAATCTTTTACTGTGTATTCCTGTATGGGGAAGAATAAATCAATTGAAGAATTTTAAAATAAGTTATTCAAACACTTTCTTAAGCAAAGATAAATCCTAGGTGGGGCAAAAAATGACTTGATTTTGGATACCTTCATGAGGGTGGTTTTTTTTTGTAGGTTATAATGTTCGAGTGAGTGGACAGGATGTTGGGAGGGGAACCTTCAGTCACAGACACGGTATGCTGGTGGACCAGGAGACGGATGAGATCCACATCCCCCTAAACCACATCAAGGAGGGTCAGACAGGCTTCCTGGAGGTAAAATAGAAAGGGTTATGACTTTGGAGGGGGGACTTACCAGATATAACATCAGGAGATCAAAAAAGGGTTCTATAGCAATGAAGCTTAAGTGTCTGGTTTATATGGTGAATGTTACCTTATCTATAACACCATCCATTTAATATTTGGCTGATACAGTAAAACATGCTTTAACATTCCAGGAACAGTTGATTTTGTTTCTTCATGAATATAACGTCTTATATCTGTTACGTTCACATACCATGGGAAATGAAAATCACTGCACTGTAAGAATCGGTTTATTTTTAGCAAGCAATAAGCATGTCTTACTGTATTGTTATAAATTATAAACATGTTGTACATGGTACTTTTCCAGCTGGCTAACAGTGCCCTATCTGAGGAGGCGGTCCTGGGCTTTGAGTACGGGATGAGTATAGATAACCCTAACAACCTGATTATCTGGGAGGCCCAGTTTGGGGATTTCTTCATTGGAGCACAAATCATCATAGATACCTACATTGCCAGCGGAGAATGTAAGTAGATTACTGACAGACAGTCATATTAGCAGATTTTGCTTTGAAGAATTGAAATTTTCATTGAACAGAGCATTAAAAAATTGAAAATTTTATCTAATATGTAGCTGTTTATTTCACTGTTTCAAGAACTCTATTTTTCTTTGTTTTGCACTGGGAATTTTATACTCATATTATGAAGTCCCTGTTTCACTAAATTTTATCTAATGATTGGTTATGGATAACAATGATATAGCTCCTAGCATACATACTTTTGGTCTTTCAGTGAAATGGCTGCTGCAGACAGGACTAGTGATGCTATTACCTCATGGAATGGATGGAGCAGGACCAGAACACTCATCCTGTAGGATAGAAAGGTTCCTACAGGTTGGGATTTTAACAAATTAGGATTACAATCTATTTTCTTCATCAGACTTTACATTGACCATGCAGTATTGGTCAGGTGGTATTCATAAATGACCTTGACATGTATCTGTTGTAGATGTGTGACAGCAGTGAGGTCAAAGTGGACGGAGACAACATTAACTTGCAGGTCGTGAACCCCACCACCCCCGCACAATACTTCCACCTCCTCAGGAAACAGGTGCTGTGGTACTCTGTACTGATAAAAATCAGTCCATAATAAATGGACAACCAAAACAATTCAGAACACAAGATAATATTTTCCTGTAGTTTTTTCACCTGTGCTGAGTTCTTGGAGATGATTGAATCACAAATTATTCTAACACTTTTAGATGGTACGTAACTTTAGGAAGCCCTTAGTAGTGGTGGCTCCAAAAATCTTACTGCGTCTGCCAGAGGCCACCTCTACTCTTGATGAAATGGCCCCTGGAACCACCTTCCTCCCAGTATTTGGCGACCCTGATGTGTCTGCGAAGAATGTCTCCAAAGTTATTTTCTGCTCTGGCAAACACTACTACACACTAGTAAAGGAGAGGGAAAATCTCAAACTTCAAAATGTTGCTGTGATTCGTTTGGAGGTACATATTGTAAATAATTATACATGTATTAAATACTGAATAAGAATGTGATTATTATTAAAATAATGATATTCATTTTTTAAATGGATGTCTATGAGACTGCAAACCAATTATTCTGAGAATTTTCTTGGAAATGAATTGTCAATTTTATGATAAAATATCCAGATTGCGTGTTTTTTTTTCTGTTAAATCCTTTATGTGGGTAAAATGAAATCATTTCTTAAAGTGTTGATGAACTGCAAACAGAGCTTAATAATCATAATTTTTTTAAAAAAATAGATTTCTTAAAAATGCAGCTGATTGGTATTTAAAGCTGTGTATGCAAAAAACTTATTCTTTGAGAGAATTTATTTGACGAAATGAAAAATCATTTTGTCCCTTAAAAATGCTCCGACAGCACATTATAAATACATGTATGATTAATATTCTGGGATTTCTCTTTCAAGAGCTTGTGTCCATTCCCGGCTTCAGAAGTACAAGAAGAGCTGAATAAATTTTCTAATGCCACAGGTAAAAAAAAAATATCTGAAGCTACTGCTTTCTTTTGTTTACTATGTGTATTTGAGACCTTTCATTCTTGAAATTCACCAGCAAATATTAATCTCCATAAAATGGAGGTAAATAAGATAAGAAGAAATCATTATAATTTTTATGTACAATATTATGATAAATATAGCTATCCAGTTAAAACATTATTAGTTACTAGTATGTAGACTGAGGGATAATACAAAAATATGTATTTTTTTTCAAGGACCTCACATATTTCCATATTACCCCTCTAAGTGGCTACATAACAAATTTATCCTGTCAAAGATTTTTTAATAAAGTTCTTTTTCTCTGAGGTAACAAATTGTTCTGTAACAATTGTTTACATTGTGACGTCATTTTTTGTTCATATGACGTCAGTTATTAGGCTTTTGCGTGTTCAAATGAAAACAACTTATCTGTGCTGTATGGCACGCGGAGGGGATTTGATGTGATGTGTGGTGGGTAGGTCATGTGGAGGGGGCACATTAGCAATATGATGTGGGTAGACAGCATAGTATTGATTGATACAGTATTTTTCTCTACCAATGAAATTTCACAATTTTTATCAGAAGCAGAATAATGCAGCATACAGTATCACTATTTATTTTCACAATTAAATTTGTGTAAATGGTGTGTGCCAGGAAATGTTTGTAAGTTGAATAAGGTCTCAAAAACCCACAAATATAGATCCAATGCAATGTGAACAAAGTTGGTTTACAGTTACATGTACTTGAATATTGTACATAACTAAAAGACATTAAGTACTGGTAATTATTTATATATCGGTTTTTGTAGACTTTGTGTGGAGTCAGGAAGAACACAGAAACATGGGAGCCTGGAGTTTTGTGTCACCTAGATTTGAAAATGTTTTAGGAAAGAAGGTAAATTATTAAGAAAGGCATAAAATGATTTGCCACAAGAATGTTTTATTTAATGTTTCTTCAGGGCAATAAACAGTTGAATTTATTTATACCTAGTAAATCTAACACCTTTTCCCCCCATTTATTAATGAATTAACCACTATATATATATTTTTTGTGGTGATTTTTATTGCAAGTTTGCAGCCATTTGAAAATTATGAAATTTAGCATGTTCTTGCATTGTGTTTGATATTTATGTTGTAAATGTACATATTTTTTGTAGTTGAGGTATGCTGGTCGTGATCACCTGGGGACCCCCGCCACTGGTATAGGTCTGATTCATCAAGCTGAGGCCAAATCCATACTGCAGCAAACATTCAGTTGATCTCAAAAGGGAGCTAATAATAAATCGAAGTAATGGTATCTCAAAAGGGGGAATCATAACAAATCAAAGTATTCTTGATAAATTTCTTTATTTTATATAAGCAGAGGTCTAATATTTCATGTTGTGATGTCAGTGTCTGAATTGTACATTTGGAGTATATTGTTTAAATGTATAGACTGCAAATTTTAAAGAATTTATTTTGTTCTGGTCTTGTGAGACACAAAGGTATTGTTATTACCGATAGTTAAGAAGTTATACATTTATACTGAAAATAGGAATCTCGGGGTAATTTTCTGTTTGCATGCATTTAGTCATATAATATACCGGGTACATGAGTAGAAAGATTTATATTGCTAATCTAAAAATATGTGCATTTGCGATCAAATATAGTCATTTCATTTTTATGAAAAGGGCATTTATCAAATCCAAGGAAGTCAGTATTTAAACAAAATTTTATTTTCACATTTTATTAATTTAATTTTTTTATTTATTAAAAAAAAAATATTAATTAAATATTTCCAAAGATTTATTTATTTTAAGAAGAAAAAATAGTGCTTGTTATACTAGTATACATTCTTATACAATGCTTAATATTATATAGAGATGGAAGGTCATATTTTTTTTACATTTGTCCTAGTCCGGTGCATTGAAGTACAATTATCTTATTAGTTTATACATGTACCTATCTTTTTAAATGCTTGTAATTGTGATTTTTTTTAAAAGAATAAATTATTTACATATGCACATAATTTATACATTAAGTGCTTTTTTTTAAGCAGAGGAAACCTGAAAAATAAATATAAAATATATTTAATAGATTTACTTATCTGAAGTACTGTAAATCGTTTTAATTCCACGAAGTTAAAATTTCACGATATCTCTAAAAGTATCAATCGCGATTGTTTTAATTTCACGCTGGAAGAAATTATTTTAAGTCTCTTTAAAGCATTTAAACATCTTTGAAAAGTAATGATAGCATTCACGATGGGTTTAATTTCGCGGAAAAATGATAAATCGCGAACATAGCGAAATTAAAACCATCGTGAATATTTGCCAATCTACAGTAAATGTAAATATTTTCACCCAAATGAATATATCATGATGAGATTATTTTGTGTGTTTAACAGACTGTGTATTCTAACTTTTTAAAGGTAATGGATGTATTTTTGTTTTTCTTTAAATTTAATAATCTAATGGTTTTGACACTATAAATATATTTGTGATATTTTGGTTATTAATTATTGTGCCATTTTTGTGTGAATAAAAACTCAGAACTCCCAAGTATCTTGTTTTTTATTATGCCCTCCTCACCAAAGATTCTTTTGATGTTTAGTGCCAAGGATTTCATTTTCTTAATTGAATTCTTTGTGACTTTTTCATTACCATAAAAATATTCTTGACTTCTTGACTTCAGATTGACCTAGCTACTTTTGTTAGACTAACTTTGACCTTGAAAATTTTTTCATGTTTATTCGTTGTGACAAGGACTTTCTTTTGGTAACAAGATTTTTGGCTTACTTACTTTGGAGCTGACCTACATTGTAGCTAGAAAGCTGCATTTGAAAAACATGGTTTTAAGCTGCCATGGGAAGAGGAAGGGGAAGCATCTGTTTTAACAAGAGGCACATGGGCCACAACGCTCACCTGAGTAGCTTTGACCATGCTGTTCTTTACCAGATTTACCCCAAGTAATACATATTGTGACCCCACCCTACCCCACAGGTCATGATTTGGACAATTTAAAATCTACATTATCCCAGGATGTTTTCACATAAGTTTCAGCTTTTCTGGTCCAGTGGTTCTTGAGAAGTAGATTCTTCAATTCAGTTCAATTCATTTATTGACAAAGATTTTTCCTTTTAAATTCTTTGTAAAACTTTGATTCCCTAGTGGCCCTGCCCTACCCCCACGGGTCATGATTTGAACAATTTAGAATCTACACTACCCTGTGATGCTTCCACATAAGTTTCAGCTTTTCTGGCCCAGTGGTTCTTGAGAAGAAGATTTTTAAAGATTGTTCCTATATTTTCTATGTTAAACTTTGATTCCCTATTGTGGCCCCACCCTGTGAAGGGACTTGGCCCTTAATTTTTACAATTTAAACTCCCCTTCACCCAAGGATGCTTTGTTCCAAGTTTGGTTAAAATTGGCCCAGTGGTTCTTGAGAAGAAGTCGAAAATGTGAAAAGTTTACAGACGGACAGAGAGCTAGACAGAAGGACAGACATAATGTGAATTAGAAAAGCTCACTTGAGCCTTCGGCTCAGGTGAGCTAAAAACATCTTATTTCTTCTCTGTTGCAGATGTGCAAATAATCCATCAACTGACCATATTTTGGGACAATCGGTTTCATTTGGATAAAGCCTTCTTTTTACTCTTAATCCTTGTTTTGATTGCAAAGGGTATTTCTTGTAAGTTCACTTCACTTGGTACACTAATCTAGTACCGGTATATATTGTATATTTTGTTATGATACATGTATCAAAACATGAACAATTCTTATTAATTCCTCATTTAATTTTTAGTTTGTAAGAGCTGGAGGCTTAAGTGTCAGAGCTTTTCTTATTGAAATCTGTCATCATAAACTTTCATTCATTTTCATCTTCTTCTCCAAAACCACTGGGCCAACTTTGACCAACTTGCCAAAAAGCATCTTTGGGTGGAGGTGATTCAATTTTGTTCGAATGAAGATCACGCCCTCTTTCAAGGAGAGATCATTCAAAATTGTTGTTCCTTGTAACCCTATTGCAACAACTGATTAAGTAGAGAAACCAGAAGTCTCTGTCGAGACTGTAGCTCTACTGGTTTGTACTTATAACAAAGGATGAGAAAAGAAGCCATTGCCATCAGACCAAAACTGTAGAGGGAGTATCATGTTAAAGGAATTTCACAGAAATTTCTATTTTTAGTAACAATGGTAACACTGTACATCGAAATCAAAATCCAATGCACTATTTATGTATCTTAGTGTAGTCTACTTGTGTGCCAAGTTATATTGAAATCAGACCAAAACTGTAAAAGGAGTAGCATTTTTAAGGAATTTCACAGAAAATTCTATTTTTAGTAACCATGGCAACACCATTCATTGAAATCAAAATTGAATGCACTATTTTTAGCTCTTCTGAGCCAAAGGCTCAAAGAGCTAATGCTATGGCCATTTGTGTGGTGTGCGTCGTGCGGTGTGCGTTAACTTTTTAGAATATGGGCCATAACTCAAGAACCCCTTGGCCAATCAGTGTCAAATTTGTCACAGGGTATCCTTGGCCCAAGGGCTACCATTTATACTAAAATAAGGGTTGGGACCCTAAAACAAGGGGAGATAATCAGGAAAACAAAACCAAAAGTACTGGTTGCAAAAAAATCTTCTTCTCCAGAACCACCAGGCAGATTTTCACCAAACTTACATACAATGATCAGGATATGTTGAAGATTAAAAATTGTTCAAGGCATGACCCTGGGGCAAAGGGCGTGGTCTCACACTTCAAAGTTGACCTAAATTTACAATTAATGAAAATGTCTATATTTTACTTACTATAAGGACTAGGATCATCAAATCTTGTAAGTAGATGCATCTTAGGACTTCACATCATGTTAACTCAAAAGTAGGTCACGGTGACCTACTTTTTTAATTTTGCGGGCATTTGTTTACAAATTGATTTGAAGGCATATTTAGGACACTTTAAGGCCTATGATCATCAAACTTTGTCAGTTGATGCATCTTGGGTCCTTGAACAACGTAACTTAAAAGTAGGTCACCGTGACCTACTTTTTGAACTTTATGACTTATCCTGTTTAAAACATTTCATCCCATTATTTCAGACACTGAGAGGGTTAGAATCATCAAATCTTGTAAGTTGCTGCATCTTGGGACCTTAAAACATATTTAAGTAAAAGTAGGTCACTGTGACCTACTTTTTGAACTTTATGACTTATCCTTTTTAAAACATTTCATCCCATTATTTCAGACACTGAGAGGGTTAGAATCATCAAATCTTGTAAGTTGCTGCATCTTGGGACCTTAAAACATATTTAAGTAAAAGTAGGTCACTGTGACCTACTTTTAGAATTTTGCAGGCATTTGTTTTCAAATTGTTTAAAAGGCATATTTTGATTACCTTCAGACCAATGATCATCAAACTTGGTCAGCTGATGCATCTTGGGACTCTGAAAAATGTGACCTACTTTCGACATTTTATGGCTATATTTCAGTATCTTAGGTATTTCTTGGCTTAGAATCATCAAACTTTGTGAGTTGATGCATCTTGGGTTTTCGGAGAGTGATGACCAAAAATTAGGTCACGGTGACCTACTTTCAATATTTTATTGCTATATTTATGTATCTCCAGTACTTTTCAGCTTAGAATCATTAAACTTTGTCAGTTGATGCATCTTGGGTTTTGAATGTCGACCAAAAAGTAGGTCACGGTGACCTACTTTTGACATTAAATGGCTATATTTATGTATTTCTGGTACTTATCGGCTTAGAATCATCAAACTTTGTTAGTTTATGCCTCTTGGGTTTTCAGAGAATGTCGACCAAAAAGTAGGTCACAGTGACCTACTTTTGAATATCAGGTAATTGGCTTAGAATTATCAAACTTGGTTAGCAGATGCATCTGAGGCCTCTGATAAATGTCAACCAAAATGTAGGTCACGATGACCTACTTTTGACATTTAATAGCTATATTTACTATCTCCAGTACTTATCGGCTTAAAATCATCAAACTTTGTCAGTGTATGCATCTTGGGTTTTCGGAGAATGTTGACCAAAAAGTAGGTCACGATGACCTACTTTTGACATTTTATGGCTATATTTAAGTATCTCCGGTACTTATTGGCTTAGAATCATCAAACTTTGTTAGTTTATGCCTCTTGGGTTTTCAGAGAATGTCGACTAAAAAGTAGGTGACGGTGACATACTTTTGAATATCTCCGGTACTTATTGGCTTAGAATCATCAAACTTTGTCAGTTAATGTATCTTGGGTTTTCCAAGAGTGTAGACCAAAAAGTAGGTCAAGGTGACCTACTTTTGAATATCTCAAATACATATTGGCTTAGAATCTTCAATCTTAGTTTGTCTATTATGTATCTTGAGTCCTCAGAAAACTTCAGTCTTAAAGTTGGTCACCATGACCTACTCATGTTTTTTTTTTTTATAGCTTTATTAAAATATCCTAGTCCTAATTGGCTAAGAATCATCAAACTTTTTATCAGATGATGCAGCTTAGGTTTTAGGATACTTAGGGTTAGAGGATTCAAATACAAGTGATAGGTTGTACAATTTATCAGAAGAGCGATTCAAGGCCCTTGGGCCTCTTGTATGTATCTTAGTGTAGTCTACTTGTGTGCCAAGTTATATTGAAATCAGACCAAAATTGTAGAGGGAGTAGCGTTTTTAAAGGTATTTCACAGAAAATTCTATTTTTAGTAACCATGGCAACACAATTCATCAAAATCAAAATCGAATGCACTATTTTATGTATCTTAGTGTAGTCTACTTGTGTGCCAAGTTATATTGAAATCAGACCAAAACTGTAGAGGGAGTAGTGTTTTAAAGGTATTTCACAGAAAATTCTATTTTTAGTAACCATGGCAACACAGTTCATCGAAATCAAAATCCGATGCATTATTTTAGGTATCTTAGTGTAGTCTACTTGTGTGCCAAGTTATACTGAAATCAGACCAAAACTGTAGAAGAAGTAGCGTTTTAAAGGAATTACACAGAAAATTCTATTTTTAGTAACCATGGCAACACCGTTCATCGAAATCAAAAACCGATGCACTATTTCATGTATCTTAGTGTAGTCTACTTGTGTGCCAAGTTATATTGAAATCAGATCAAAACTGTAGGAGGAGTAGCATTTTAAAGGAATTTCACAGAAAATTCTATTTTTGGTAACCATGGCAACACCGTTCAAGGAAATCAAAATCCAATGCACTATTTTATGTATCTTAGTGTAGTATACTTGTGTGCCAAATTATATTAAAATCAGACCAAAACTGTAGGAGGAGTAGCATTTTGAAAAATTGTTTACAGACAGACGGACAGCTAGACAGACGGACGGACGACGGACACCTTACTATCGCATAAGCTCTTCTGGTCTCTGACCAGTAGAGCTAAAAATCTGGTCCATTTTTATGTAGAATTCATCCATACAACTGACAGAATCATGAGATGACCAATTTGCACACTATAACAACAAAACCTTTGCCTGTTTATTCCTTTTTTATTTTCATGACAATACAATATTTTAATAACATGCTCTTCTGAAGACACCTGCAGAAGAATATACAGCAACACTTTATTGGAAAATAGCACAGGGCTTAGGAAAGGGTTTAGTTTTCTTTACATTTGATAAGCTTGGTATCATGGTTTTTTTCATTGGATAACAATTACTTCAACTTATAGCTTTAACTTTTCCCAACAAATCTTGGACATGGAAATACTTCTCCATTTCCATGATTTCTCTAGCTTTCAGCTACTTTCTAAATAAAAGGTCAAATATTTATAGTAAAACCATTAAGAATAAACCAAGGTTGATACACATATATACGGTACATGAATTATAAATAAATTGTGTGAATACCGGTAGAATTATGTAAGACATACTTTACTGTGTTAATTACTTTCACTTTAATATCTGTATACCGGTATGTACTGTACGTAAAACTGGGTTTTGCTGGAATAAAATCATTGTGGTTTTCTATAAAGCCGTCCCAGGATTCTAGGTTCATGCATCGTAAAATTTAAATATTTTTTTCTAATTAAAATGTAAAATCTTGTGAGGATTGGTTGGTTATTAACAAGTACAGGTCATATTATCTATTCCCATACTGGTATACCTAAATGCATGCCTGCATAGCACATCTGGACAAAACAACTCGAGTATATTTTACAATATGATCAGCATATATTCATATATATGACACAATAAACCTTTGAAAGTCACATGATTAATCACATGACCAATATAATTTCATATCTTGCATGCATTATGAACACACCACTCTGGCATGATACTGCAAACTGAGAAAAAAAAAGTTCTATATATAAAACATCAGATACATATCAAATAATATAAAGAAAATGAATATGACAGTAATGCTTAAAATGAAGATGAACTGCTGGCTTGCTTGAATACAGAAATAAAGCTGGGAAAAAATATGGATCAAAAATTTCACATGCTCAAGGTACATGTACTTTTCATGAGTTCCAACACTGTGGTTTCACTTTTTTCCTGCTATCCACATCTTCTTTTTCCTTGTTAAACGGAACCAAACATTCAGCACAAATAATGGATCGTATAGTCAGCAGTGAATATATTTGTTTTAACAGACTTTTAGGCACACTATTGCAGATCACAGATTTACACTTGTAAAGTTAAACACATGTAATTTCAGTACCATCCTCCAGTTAACTTATGAAATAATTCCTCATTGAGAGTTTGATTTTTGTCCGATGATCTCATGGAAAGGAAGATATATCCTCCAATGAACTCATGCACCACTTTACAGTCAGCACTCAAACAAGCAAAGGTCAGAGTCTCCCCCTCAAATTCTAAAATAACATGTCTCACTTCCCAGTTCACATGCCATGATTTCAGACTTCCGTAACGCCATGTTTTTATGGAATCACCAGAGTTCAAGTCCATTCGCATTATTTTGTTTGGCGATACTCCCAAGAGCTCCTGTAAGAAAATACAAATGCATTCAATTTACATTTATAATACAATGACATAAAATACTATACACATTGTTTTCCCTTTCTTTTTCTCTTGTGCATTTTTTACCCAAAGATTAACAGTTTTTTCCAAAAACTCTTTACAGGCCCATAAATGATGAGGGTTAAAATAAGAATGGGAAAAATTTGCTCAAAATTTCTTTCAAGTGGTTAATCAAGACTAAAATTTACTGTAAATTAAGTTTGTCATTGATGAAAAAATAAATACCTCTTTCTTGGCATTCTTCTGCTTGATGATGAAGTAGCTGATGCCATAATCAGGAAGAGACTGCCAGGCTTTTATAAACGCCATCTTGGAATCCATCAGAGGCAGATTCTGGACATTAGCATGGGCCTCTAGTATTCTCTTCTCCAGCTTAAAGGGAATAATGAACAAATTTAATATAGCAGGTTTGCACCTCTTTGAAAATCAGTAAGTTATGAGGCAAAGCTTTGAATTTTCTTGTTCGGAGGGCTATAAGATATAGAGCTGTTCTGTCTGTAAACATCTGATTTCAAAATGATTTCAATTAATAAACAGTACATGTACAGTGTACTTAAAATTACATGTACTTAAATTTATACAGGGCTGTTTAATTAGGGTTCACAAATGTCAAAATAATAATGCTCCATGTATATGTATTGCTCTTGCAATTTTTATTTGTAGAGAATATGCTGAATTTAAATATTCTTCCTTATTTCTTGAAATAGAAATTATTGAATTGTCTATCTAGCAATAGGACCTACTTGTTTCCCTTTTAATTTCTTGTAGAACCTGGGTGCCACATAGTCCTCTGGGTTCTTAATGTCCACCTGTATGGGGGTCACAGGGGCATCTGTGGGGGTCTGTCGGCTCAGCAGGGTCCTCAGACTCTGGACCTCAGTGTCGTAAGAACTGTCCGCCATTGTTTTGCCCTGGGAAGCTAACTTACATGCTGCCATCCACTTGCAATATTCATCTTCCTGAAAAATCATAACATACCACACATTTATACATGGTTGAGAAAAAATATAATTGCAAGCTATTTGAGGAAATATAATTAACAGAGCTTAAATGAGCTTAAATCTGTTAACTTTACTCTTATTGTAAACTAAACTGAACTTTTGGTCATTATCTCACATCAGATATAAAGAAATATGCAGTATCCAAGATGTGAACCTTGGCTCCTTTCTTCACAATTTGTTTATCTTACCGTTTCAAACCTCAGCCACAGTTCAGACATTCCCTCAGGTGATGGGATAAAAAGCTTTATTCCATACTTAGCATGAGAAATGTTCAGATCTGGTTGAGCTTCACAGCCTGTAAAAAGTTGAATGGATAATCTTGTCTTGATTTAATACACCTTCATTGAAAGAATCTAACACCTAAGCTTCAACTAGGAGCAATGATCATGAAGTAACGGTACACATATTAGATATGCATGTGAGAATAAAAATTGTTTATAGTATTGAAATATACTATCTTTAATATTTTTAGCTTGTCATGCAACATCAATGGACTAAAATAAACTATAGCAGACAGACAAAGGAAAAAAAAAATTCCTTGTAAGGCCATATAAAATTGAAATCTTGGTTCTCAGGCCCGCGCGCATCCGTTTTGAGGTAGCCGCATTGCCGATTTTATTGTATTTTTGATAAAATAAAAAGTTGGTGTTGCGGAGACCAATGGGAAAAAAAATTCCTACCTCATTTGTTTCGTAGTTTAGTATTCAAATATCACTTCCGGTAGCCATTTACAATGAGATTTTGGCTACTTCGTTTGAAAATACATTCGAGGACATTACCTACGATTTTTACACGCTGTTAAGCAATAGATAAAGCAGAAGTTTTGACCAGAAATGGAAAGTATATCTGTGATTAAAAAAATTATCTTTATGTTTAAGAAATATATTAAAATTAAAAAAAATACCTTTTCTACTTTATTGCCAATAAAATGAAAAATAAAATGCCGCCCTCCCGCATCTGTTTTGGAGAAAATTGGCCTGAGAACCAGGGAATTAAATATAGATAGCCTAATATGTCACAGCCTGCATTTCATTTTTCTCCCTTTTTTATGATCCCATTCAACAGCTGTTCCATGACCTTTGACCTTACCTTTGATGGATATTTTCATCATTGGACTTCCTGAAGCCTCCTCCTGACTCTTGAAGAAAGCTATAAATAAATCCTTACAGACACACCAGGCTCTCTTGTAGCTCTTCAAGGTGAACTTTTTAGGTCTGAAATAAAAAATTCAAAGTTACAACACCTGCAGAGAACTTTCTTTTCTTAGATCATCTTGATAATTTCTATCATTGATTTCTAAAATTTCCCATCCATTTATTGTGAATAATACTTTCAATATTTATCTGCTGTCCATTTAGCTGCAGAACTGTAGCTTTCTGCTTGAGAAAATTTGGTGGTATAAATCGAAGGTTTTTACAATATATGGAACTGTAGCTCTCTGCTTTATCTGTCTGAATTTTCTTGAACAGAGAGCTACAGTTCTGCAGCTACTGTCCAATATAAATGAATGTTAACTCTCTTCATAACTTCATACTTTCAATAAATACTTTTAAACTTTATTGATAGTTATAAGTAAACTTACTTGAACCACTTGACATAACCACCAAGTTCTGGTACTGATGTGATGTCCCCATGAGAGGAGATGTTGGCCACTTGTAAAGACTGCTCTAAGTTTGACAGATCAGCATCAATGTCATCTGCCTCCATGTGGGGGGAACTGTGGTCCATAATGGAGGAATCACTGGGGGGCTGAGATTGACCCATCTGCATCTGAACCTGAACCTACACGGACAAAATGTTTACAAGTCAGAAATCAGAAATTTTAAAATCAGAGAGTTCTCTCCCTTGTAATCACTTCATCAAAATGTTTTTCAGGATTCAATGTGAAAATATGCTGTGTGAAGATATGCTGTACAAGTAGGTTTAATTTCACATAAGATTTAAAACCCATAAATAATATTCCAACATACTTTTATTGCTATTTTGACAATTTTTAATTTACATAATTAATTTTTTTTTTCTCAAAAAATTGCTCTTTCATAAAATTCAGAAAAATGTGTACATTGCTGGCTGGGTGAAACTTTTACATACAAAAAAAACAATATGTCGGACAATGAACCACATTTCTGAAGCATTGTGCTTGTCAAAACAGGGAGATAATGCATTTAGAATAAACAACTAGGTGCAAAAACCTTGAATTCTCCACATAAGCCAAATTCTCAGGTGTAAAAAATGGAAAACACTTATTAACAAGTCTACTTCATGATTACCAATTAATTTTGATTTGGGAATAAAAATGTGGAAACTGAATTTCCACACAAGATTTATGATATTTTTTCCATTTTATTTTGGCTTGCATTTTGCAACATGCAGCCAAAACTCATACTAAACAGAGACAGAATCTTGATAATTGGAATTCTGAGTCCATCTGCTTTTGCCAACAGAAGGAGATTTATTTTCTCCCTATAATCCTGCCTCTGTTCTGAAATGATTTATTCTAAGCATCACTTGGTTTACATCAACTCTTCACTCCAAAAGCTCACCTGTAAATATTTTGTTTCCAAGGTAACTAAGAGGAGTGCATACAAAACTATTAAGTCTTTGAAGATTTTCATCTCCATTGAAACAGCAAAAAATCTATCATACTGTTTGCACATGCCAACAGAAAGAGGCAATTATTTTATTTAGATACTGACTTTCCCCTTCATTTTTTATAGCACCAGTGTTAACCTCCATGCATTGGTCAAGTTTAATTCAAGCAAACTCTATCAAGTACCTGCAAACATTTCCAATTTATTACTGTTTTTTATCACAGAATTTTGGGTAGATTGTTATTTGCTTGAGACTTATAGGACACTTTTTTTAACCACCCTGTAAATTGTCCATGTTGACCTTGTGTTCTGAGGTCAAATTCTTTACCTGCAGCGCTGCAAACATCATCATTTCTTCTTCTGTACAGTCGATTTCCTCAGACATTATACTCCATTTGGCTTGTTCATAGATCTGGTTAATCCTCACAGCGTCGTACTGGAAGAAAAAAAGGAATCAAATCTTTCAGTTCACCTAATACTCGACAGACACCTTGATTGATACATGAATGAATCTTTGCAGTAAAAAAATTGCTGACTAAGACCTTGGAAGAACAATAGCATGGCTTAAAACATAATGTCTGATCAATGCAACAAGTTTTTTCTCTTCTTAATGCATATTGCATGTAGATTATATGAAAATTAAGTTCAATGACCATGTAATTTTGAGATTAAGGGATAAAAAACAATTTATATACTGTAACAAAATATGCCAATAAAGGGATAATAACAAATTACATGGGGAAAAAAAAACAAAACCATGACAATAAAGTAATTGTAAGGGATTAGACAAGAGCCACTTATATTAACAAAGACTATAGGTCCTTTATGTTAGTGTATTGCAGAAGTCACTGTCCTTAAAAGATATTTCAACTTCTTAATCTTCTAAGGACAAAACTACATGGAGAAGAGGCAGATTTGCTTACAATTATACAGTATAGGATGTGCTCACAGTGGATGACTATCAAGCCTCTATACAAAGCCTGCTGTGTGTGCCCTGCTGTATGAAATGAAGTTCAATGGCCATATGATAAAAAGAACTCTCAAGGGTCTTCCTGTACATTATGTATGGAATTTATGAAGAAAATTGAAGTTCGCCTGCCTTTCAGCAGATAGTGCTCACCGCAAGACTTCACTTGACAAGCTAACACATTCCTTGAAGGGTCTGCAACACTGTTAATTCTCTTATAATCAGTTGCATCACGGAAGTTTTTATCTCTCACCATTCCAAGCCTCAAGTCAGTTTCCAAGACAACCCAAATATTTATGTTTCAGTGTTACATGCCCACCAGCCCCCCTGGCTTATTATCACTGGAGCAAACCTCAAGGAGGGATTTCTTGGAAACAGATCATGTGTTTGTGTTTTTCTTTGTATGAGGGATGTCTCTTTGAAAGAGCAACATCTACCCTCTTGAACACTCAATGATAATTAACTATTCCCCTTCTGTGACATCAGATGTTATATTTTTTGTAACATGTAACAAATGTTGGCACTTCACTTATCTGAAACATGTTTGACACTTAGAACTCGACTGCTTATGATCAAAAAATGTTTTTGGTAGTAAATGTTTTGCACAACTTGTAAACAAAAACACAATATTTACAGTTATAAATGGTTGACGGCTATATGTAGGTTAATTTGATGATCAAACTAAGTTGGCTTCCTTAAAAGTACATAACCTTGACTAGAGGATGAATCAAAAATATATACCAAAACAAAATGAGACAGCCAAAAAAACAAACCCTTCCAACCCACACAAACAAATGTTCCGCCATGGTTTAAATGAGATAAACAAAAATAAATTGTAACAATGCAGATTGAGCAGAGGCAGTCAGATAGGAGCAGGTATGGTTCATTATATGAGCTAAATACTTCAATACTGTACAGAACCCCAAGCTCTGGAGCCATTCCAAACACAGCATCAGGAATGTTATTAAATTCTGAATCCCTGTGCCTTCATCTTCAATGTGCAAGCTTTACCTTTACAATAAACTTGGGAGGGAAAGGGCTACTTTCTTTTTCATTCATTACAATAAACCTTGTTATTCTTGGGGGGGGGGTGTTATACTTTCTATCAAGAGATATCTCAACCTTTAATCTGGATCAATATACATATACTTGTCATAAAATCTTCACCAGACAAAAATAGTAGTGGAGATCATGTAAAGAAAATAAAAGGTTTATTTGTTGAACTCTTGTATTGAATGACCTCATGCTTTCCTCCTCCAACAAGCTACTTGGGTATTTGTATGTATATAAAATATACCCTTTATCTTTATGATACAAAACTCCTAAGGCCCCCCTTGTCGGTATAGCTTCCCATCCTCCTGAGTGTGTCATAGCTTCATAAAAAAATTATTTTTCATATCCAGATTTTCTTTGCCTTATCTGACTCCCACATCTAGATTCCCTATGAATTACATGAATCATAACTACCTCCCCTATCTGATCTTGTTCTGATCCCCCTCTCATCACATCCATCAATCCAATTTATATCTGACAATATTATCCTAGTTTTATCAGGAATCAGGCAAGGATCAAGAGAATTGGGGGAATATCATGATATAAATATGTAGGGATTCCTACTATAGGAACTCAGTCTGTAAGGTTCACTTAAATACTTCATTATAAATACCCAGTTAATAAATATAAATGAGTTGCAAACTAACATAGGTGCCATTTAATTTTCTGTAAATGCTTGGAAATTTCCTGTCATTGTGAGGCCATTTTCAGGCATTCAGTGCTCATCATAATGGCAATGCTGTATAGAACTATTTCCTCTAACCCTCAATTAGCGGTCCTAGGCCAGGAAACTGTCCATTATGACCCTATAATTTGATTGGTCACAGCTGTGATGGCTAATCATGACACCTGATTGCATGGTCATTTGTTTTACATCAATTCAGCAAAAAAAAAAATTATGTATGTCATCATTCAGATGTGCTCAGGTAAAAAAAAATGAATGATCATTCATGTCTGCCATTTATATTTACAGCTGAGCTTTTCATTCACTTTTTGTTTGTGTGGCTTTTCTCACATTTAGACAGGTATTTACATATTTTTATGCTCTCTGAGCTCTTCGTCAACAGTGGGTGCACAAGTCTCCAGGTACAACGTCAAGTGTTGTGCACACAGGTTGACGCATGCTAGCTTTTCATTTTCCGACCACTATTTACTTTCAGAAAAACATTAAATACATCTTTTTTGGGGCTGTATTACGGTAATCGTAAAGTTATTGTTGCATGATCTGGCCTAACGCCAGACTTCTCCGGTAAGACTGCTTATGTAATGTGACCACATTAAACCTTTGTGTGTCATAACTTTCAGCTCCTTAGCCAATAATCCTATTACATTAAGAATTTTCCCTCTCTTACAGACCACCTTAGTCGGGTTTATAAACATAGATCACCGACATGTATAAACCAAATGCTGAACAAATATTTACCTTAGTATTCAAATCGTAGAAGTTATAAAATTTAAATTTCAGTTGGAGGAAGTTATTATCTCGAACTCCCTGCTCCATTAAAGACCTGGAAGAATCAAGCCACCTGAAAAAAGATAAACATTTATAAATAGATACATCGTAGACTGACAAGCTGTAGCAACAGAGCAGAGAAGGCACACACTGTTCTGTTCCTGTAAACTGAGTAGGACAGAATACATCTTTATACATGTACATATAGAGTTGTATATTTATGTAGAATGATGTTCAGTGTCTTGAAACACATTTTTTCGGCAGGAAAGATTGATGGGAAACCTCCACAACTGGGCACCAGGCCCAGTCTATATTTACGCTACATAAATAAAAACAAATATCACAGAGTTCATACACCCATCAAGACCTGGTCATTTAAGGGAGTCACTCCGAAATCTACACCTGTGTGGTTATAATGGTTTATATAAAAAAAAAGATGCATTAGGCGGCCTGAACTCCTGTACATAAAACAGAGGATAAACCACATGGTGCTAGGGTCCCCACAAGATATTAAAAGATATCTGTTTACTAGGTAATGCAGAACAAGGGCTGAACACCCACACTTTATATTTTATATCTGTACATATAATCTTTAAAATTGAACCTATAAAATACATGTTAACTTTGTCTTGGTATAACTTGATAAAGCATTTGTAGAACAAAAGATAATGACTATAAACATGTACTTAATACAATTGTTGATATAGTATTATCATGTAACCTGTGTTATCAAACATATAAAAAAAGAAAAAAGGCTGAGGAGGGAGCGAGCGTAGGAATATTGATATTTTTTATTTGCATCCTACTTTTTAAGTTATTTTAATTTCTTAATTACACAACTTTACCATATAACAATAATGTTGTTTGCTTGTGAAGAGATTTTTATCATATGTGTGACCACACTTAATATCTTGCAATGTTTCGAATATATAGAAAAAGATGCATTCTGTCTGTACATAAAGCAGAGGATCACTTAAAATTTTGCTATCAACAGGAAATACCACACTTTATATTTTATATCAGTACACATAAGAAATTGAACCTATAAAATACATGACTTTGTCTTGTAACTTGATAAAGCATTTTAAAATCATTAAGATTGCATGTAACCTGGATTTTAACTTAATTTTTTCATATAACATTTTCCTCATATGACCACACAAAACATGTTCACTTAAAATTTTGCTATCAACAGGAAATACTAATAATTTCAGCAATAAGACACCCTGACCTTGAACTTTGTTTTAAAATCATTAAGATTCTGGAAACTTGATTTTCACATTTTCTTCTCAACATGTTCAGTATACAATGTTCCAGGGAATATAAGAGAAAAGTTTTCTTTTTTATAAACCTAAAAATCTTTTTTCTGCTGATGCATGTTTTGCAATAGACATGATGAAAGGCTCTGTTTAGATCTTTATTTACGAGTTGTTTAATCTTAGTTCCTTCAATGCTTTCATGACCTTTTTAATTATTTAATTTGTGATCTGGCAAAGGAGCCAGGCTTATCAGGGTTATTTTTGTAGTTATCTGTGTTTCCGGTAATTTGCTTGATATAAATATTTTTAGCAGCAGGTGAGATGTTATGACCCTACTCCCCCCACAGGTGTAGAAGTCTGTTAGATTCCTACATTTAATGCCACTGTCAATCATTATCTAACTGTACTTATATCTATACTCTGAAACATATGCAGTAATGGTTCTCAGTACTTGATTTTTTTGTGTTTTTTTTGGGGGGAGGGGGGGTGTACTTGTTAGAATGTTTGGTTAATGAATGAATCATTTTATGTTGATTTGTATCACGACTTTGTCAATAAAATTGTTTAATTAATGAATGAATCATTTTATGTTGACATTTGTATCTCGAAGAAAAGTAAAATATTATATTTCTTGGTATTACTAAGAAGAAAATGTTGACTTATTTCTTAATTTCCAAAAATATACTTTCAGAAGCACACCAAAAATATTAACATTAAAAGCTGAATCATACATCAGCTACTGAATCAGTAAATATTGATTTGCATGAGATTTTACCAGGATAAAAGATGCTGATCAGCAAGCTCATTTCAGCTAAGATGGAGAAAAGTAAAATATTATATTTGTTGGTTTTGAAAACTCGTGGCATTATGCCTTATTTTGAAGGCTTTGAAAATTTAAGCTTTGAATAATTAGATTATCTTCAAACAAGTAAATAAATTGTCATTTCATTCCAAAACTGTACTTTCTAAAATAAATTATGTTTGTCCTTGCTTTTTATCTTTTCCTACCACAATTTCTTTCTCCAAGAAATTCATTTAGATAAGAAGTAGACCCAACTGTATACATATAAAGCTTATAGTTAAATCTTAAAGTTTGACTTACGCAAAGTTAATGCGCGCTTTTTCTGTGAGATTTTTGGGTTTGTGAAGGTACTGCAGGGCCTCTTTCATGGGTATTGGTGGGCTATTAGCCAGAGCGGATTCCATGCCTCCCTCAAAAGACAAGCTGTACATGGATCCTGGGGACATTGTGCCATTCAAAGTGTTGTAGGGGGAGGGAGAATTAAAACCCGGCGAGCGGCCTAGTGTGTTCTGAAATAAAAAAGAATACTGGATACATTTTTTAAGCATGCACATGGCGAAATATGATAGGCCTGGAGCACATAGTGTGCAATTTTTTTGTATTAAGAAATTGCAGGTTTATCTTGTGTCACAGCATGTTGTTTGTGAGTGCTGGGAAAACATGATATCGAAAGAATGTGCTTTCTTCATCAAAATGTATTCTCACTCATTCTTATTTTATACCAAGATTATTATTCAAATCTATTAATTATTTACATCTATCTCAATGCTATTTTCATCAAAAAATTATAAATGCAAGGATGCCTGTCTGATAATTTTTTCAAAAGTACGTCATTATAAGGTCATATCAGACTTCCATTCCTGATAAGTTTTTTGAACTTCTTCATTTATAAATACAGATGAACCTTGATATCTCTAACTTTTATATCTTGAATATCATGGATATGTTGAAATGATTTGGAAGTCTCTTCCACTTTTTTTCCTAAAACCTCAATGACTCAAACCCTTAGATATCTGGAAGTTTTTTCTCAGTCCCTTCAAGATGAGATAGTGACATTTGACTGCAAACATTGTGTTACACAGAATCTACAATAGTCCCTGGACTTACATTAGGAGATGGACCGCCCGGACTCCTGTTTGGGTACGGACTGAGTCTGTCCAGACTCCCGGTGTTGGAGTGGTTAATGCCGTTACTTGTCGGCATCTGGTCGTGTAGGGAATCCCTCTTCTTCTTTGTATTTAAATGTTCCTTAATGTTCTTTTTTAAATCATCCTTGTCCATGAATTTCATCACTGACATTTCTTCAGGATTTCTAATTCCTACAAAAATATGGGTACATATGTACAAACCCTTTATATTTACCTTCAAATCTAAAGTTGTGTATGCTGTTTTAAAGTGTATCTTTTTTAAACAAGATATACAAAAAAAAAATCTGTAAAGTTGCAACAGATTTTTTGCATGAAACACATATATGTCAGTGTTTGCTGTTTTAAAGTGTATCTTTTTTAAACAAGACATACAAAAAAAAAATCTGAATATGCCAAAAAGTAATTTAAAGTTGCAACAGATTGGTTTACTGGTTATTCATTTATCGATTGTTGCACACAAAAGAGAAGAAACTGAAATGCATTTAGAAAAGTCATATATAATGCATGTCCTATTTTGTGAGAATGCATCAGTTTCACCCACTTTGCAATCATCTTGCAACATTAAATGCTACACACAATTTACATATATAATGAAACAGAAAACATGAATCAATACACTTTTGTAAAAGAAGTTTCTTATAAATCCAGTTTTGTGTTGAAAACTGCAAGGAAATAAAATGAATGCAAGGTATTTGAGCAACCACTTTGATTTAGTTAACAGTATTTCCTTGTTTTATATACTTCAATCAAATCCAAATATAGAAAATTTCAGAGGAGGAAAACATCTAGCAATAGGATTTTTTAAAATTGAAAAATATCATGCATCTTGGACAATGGGTGTTATGGACATCTTTTACAAGGTGAAAAGCTCTGATCATCATATAACTGATCCTTTCAAATTTCAAAGATTTCAAGATTAACTTGTCATTCATGACAGAGCCCAATTGTTTTCTAACTTTGACTTTGCCTTCCTACCAGTTAAGTTTTATCATAATGTTGTTGATTAATATCAAAGGGAATTCCCAGGGGCCAGCTTTTGATCATAAATATATATACACAATGCTAGACACTTCTAGAGCCACACCCTGGTGGCTACAAATCTCAAAGAGGCATCCTTCCGCCATAAATGACCAATTAAAGAGCTGGGCTTACTAAGTTGATTAACTATTACATCATGGTAAAAATCTTAATTCAATCAAACACTGCTTTATATGCATTTCAACATAGCTATGCACTTTGTTGGACACAAAAGAGAAGATTTTCAAAGAGACAGATAATTTCTGGTGGATGAATCACAATTTTGGAAGGTCTTATTCAACGTGCCATTCACTTTGTTAGATGTCATTTAGAAAACTGGCCATCATAATTTTGCATGGTAAAATTTCCTTCCAATTTTATCTCACTATATATTATGCTGCACTAAAACCCATTGCCCTGGGGCCATGAAATTCACAATTTTGATTTTAGGTGCACTATTATTTTGGCTTAAGTTTCACAATTTTGGTAGGACAATGCTGATTACAATCATACTAACAGTTTGACTGCTTGAAGTCCAGGAGTAAAAAAGAAGAGTTTCACCCACTTTAGCTATTTATCAATACAACTTTAGCTATTTATCAATACAACATTAAATGCTACACACATTTATTCCCTACATCATATATAACTGTAATTTCCCTAAATTATTACATCCTGGCCTTTAAAACTACTAAATGTGGGGAAATGAATCAATACACTTTTGTAGCTACTTAATGATAGATAAAACTGTAGGAGGAGTCTGTATTTTTAGTAACCACAGCAACACCGTTATAAATCTTTGATGTCTACTTGTGTGGTTATTTGTGTATTGAAAACTATTTTTGCAAGGAAATAAAATGAATTGCACTATTTTATGTATCTTTGTGTACAACTTATTTTGTTAAAACACAAAGAATCAGAAAAATGTTTAACACAATCATTGAAATTAAAAGAATTTCACAGAAAATATTTTTAGTAACCATGGGTGTTCAAAAACCGATGCACTATTTCATTTCACCTTTGATTTCAAACTGTAATTAGCGTTTTAAAGGAATTTCACAGAAAATTCTATTTTTAGTAACCATGGCAACAGTATTGAAATCAAAAACCTTGTTTTATACACTTCAATCAAATCCAAATATAGAAAATTTCAGAGGAGGAAAACATCTAGCAATAGGATTTTTTAAAATTGAAAAATATCATGCATCTTGTACAATGGGTGTTATGGACATCTTTTACAAGGTGAAACTTGGCTCTTAACCCTCATCCATATAACAGAATTGTGATCCTCTTGTGTGCCAAGTTATTGAAATCAGTCTAAAATTTAGCAAAGAATTTCAATTTTTTGCCAGAGAAATCAAAAACTGATACCTGTAACTTGTGTGAAAAGAACAGAAGTAGGAAGTAGCATTTTGAAAAACTTACTTAAGCAACAAAAAGAACAAGAAAATGCCTATAAGTTAAAAATAAAAATGGAGGGCTCCAAAATAGTACAGAGGCTTTAATTTTGCTGCTCTAAACAGAATCTGTTTTCACTCTTTTTGGTATTCTATGTTCCAAATATTTGTCTACTTTGTGTTTTACAAGGTACTTTCTCTATAGTGTCAATTTCAAGTATTGACAATAAAACTGCAGTAAAAACATGTTTACTATATAAAAGAGTAATCTCATGTTGGATTGTCAGTTTTTTGATTTATATTTTAATGCTTTAGTCCATGTTTGCAGACTATGATACATACCTAACTCTTTACACAAGGAGGTGATAGCAGAGAAAACTTTCGTGGAGAAATTCATTCTCATGTCTAGGATCTGGAGATCTGGGAGCTGTAGTCGGACATTCTTGTGCATCGGAGTGAACAGAAGCTTGGCGTCCGCCTGGACATCATACTGGTCAAGAGTTGACCGGGACCGCAGCAGCCACTGGTTTTTGTCTGGCCACCAGAGGGCATGATCAGACCAATCCGCAGCAATATCTGACGAAAAAAAATAATTCAAAATCATAAACACATGTAAAATATCATGTGGCACGTCATCATTTATAAGACATGTTTACATTTATTATTATATAGAGCTATGAAAGTCTTGAGTAACTAAACATTCATCATTTTTGAACGACCAAAAATTTTTATTGAAACTCAAGAGAATCTTAGATGTATTTGATAAAGGACCATGGGTCTCCCTCTTTATGACATCTCATTGTACATGTAATACAATATTTCAAAGCTCTCAGGATAATGTATATGACATATCACTCTCCTCTGACAAACCCAATCATATTACCCACTTGGCTTTCGGTATGTAAAACCTGAGTAACTTAAAATTTTTCCAGCTTTTTATCTGGCATACCAAGGGTATGAGAGATCAGGCCTCGTCAGACAATCTCTAGACTTGTACGTTTTTTGCATCCAGACATATTCTGATATTATATCAAGATGATCTGGCTCTGAGAATTTTAGGGTGCAGTGAGAACAGAGCACCCTTGTCCTGACTCACAGATTTATAAAGCTAATTTGAGGCAGAGTGGGTTTCTTTGTACATGTATATCTCATTGCTTAGCATTAAGATTTTCCTACAAAAAAATAATGCAAAAACCTACATGAAAAAAATCTTGAAAATGTATAAAAGAAAATAATGAGCTAAACTGTTACATTCTCAATCTGAATTTCATACAAAAAATACAACGAAATACAAAAACTTACAGACTCAGAAAAAATCTTGGAAAATATAGTAAATGTATAACAGAAAATAATGAGCTTAACTGTTACATTCTCAATCTGAATTGACTTTAGCAGTTATAATATTAGTGTAAACTATTGAATTTGAATATCAGTAATGATCCACTATTTGTTTGCTAATTTTGATATCCAGTAGTCCTAACATTCTGTTTACACAGAGTTCAAGACCTCAGGTATATGGGCTATTTGAGGTATCAATGGGTCAATACACTGACCACCGATAGAATGCCTAGCACGGGACCTTATCCATTCTTATCAAGGATCACTTCTATAATTATGTAAAACTATGTATATATAGGTTCCAACATTCCCGGGGTCTCCAAGTAACTATAAAAAGATAAGTCATTAGGATAAGGGAAAATAATGCAATCAAAGACACGAATCAAGAAAATTAGGTCAAGCTGATTCAATCAATAACAGGTACTCTTTTAAAGTTATTCAATCACTGCATTGGAATGTTATCATCTAAGTTCTGATAAAGATACAACAGGTATTGGCTTTACAAATCATAAAACTTCCAATAAAATGAAATTTAAACAGTGCTTCTTGCTTTAAAATCCCATTTCCTGTCAGTTGAGGATCAATTCTTGCAATATTCACATTTTTTTAGCTTATCAAAGTAGGTCACATGTCTGCATATATGCAAGATTTGTATGGGAAAAAGTGTTCAATTAGATAGCTAATAGGCATATATTACATATAATGAAGCTAGCAAGGGAAAAACTATATCAGCTAGTTTAGCATTCATCCTGATACTAGTACAAATTATGGACATTAATTCTAGGAGGTGTGATGGTGACAAGATAGTCTAGCTACTGTTGGACATGTGTCTCCTCTGGGCTTAAACTGGGCCCACACCTAGCATTATAACAGATAGGCAAAGAACGTAAATAAGGTGGGCCTGATCCCTCAGTAAACTAATCTTTCTTAACTTGTCACTTAATACACAATGCATTACTAACATTCTACTGGGGTCACGAAAAAGTGACCAAGATTTGGCAACAAATTGACTCCCCTGACATGTATTTATGACCTCATTATATAGCAGGTGTGTTTAAGTTTTGTATGTTAGAAATGATTTTTCTTCCCCTTGTAATTTTTTTTTGTTGGTTTAATCTTGTAGTGTCATAAAGTGTCATCTGCTCTAATAAACCATAAAACTATAGTATACTGTCATAATACATTAGTAATTTGATACACATACATCCATCTTCAAATAAGATTTAAATGTACACTTTATCTAAAAAAAATATATGATGCATAACTATTTCAATTAAAATACCAATAAATAATTAAATATCACATATATGTAAGTTTTAAATGACCCAATAAATCCTCTCATCATTGGCAATTATTCCCTGATAATTGTGATCCTTGTAGAGACATTCTTTGCATCCTTGATAAGTGGCCACAGAGGTCCTTTTAAACAGCCCCTCTCTGTTTGTCAACAGTAGACAGATTTCCGCTACATGGTCAATATAACGCCAAGTTTATCCAATTTGTACAAATATTTGTCCAGGGAACTCTTTTAGCCTTGCTTGGCAAATATAGTAATTATAGGAGTTTCTTTTCTCAGAGGAATTTCAAGGGAAGAAGGCAAGTAAATAGTAGTCGTGAGGCAGACAAATAAAACAATTACATATTTCATGGATTTTAACACCTAAATGTGTCAGGGAATCGTACAGCAAATACACTTACTTCCCGGAATGAGTTAGAAAACACTCTGAACATGAAGACATGCACTTTCTATTATCACTCTTGAACCATAAGCCATGGACCCTTATCATGCCCTCCAAGCAGATGGCAGAAGTGATATTTTTTGTTCTAATGTACAGATGCCAAGCGGAAAAGAAGGCATTTTGTTATTTACAGCCATTAGGAAGATGCATGCGGGAGATACTTAGGAAATGAAACATCACAAATCTAGAGTTCTTGATTTTTTTTTTTTTTTTTTAATTATCTTTTTTTTAAAATGAGACCTTTGTCGATGAACATATTAGATGCCACATGGTCACAAAGCATGACTTTTGGCATAAAAATGAAGTTAGTGTAAGGAATATACGACATAAAAGTGATAAATTTCACCTAAGATAATGGTGTACAACACCTGAAATCTTCACGGAAGTTTTATGTTTATCAGTTGTCAAACTAATGCATGTAAACATGTACAGTGGAGCATGCTTAGCCGAGCAAACCAGGGCAAAATAGAATTCTAACTCAAAACAGGATTTGATGTAAATTGTTAAATGCGTAGAACACATAGAAGATTTGAATGGTATATTACCGGTACACAACTGTGCATAATTTATCTGAATATAAATGATGAAAGTAGACATGTATGCATGATATAGACCTCAAAATGTGATGCTACTGGCTAATCATGCTAATCATATGATGGAGTTGAACATCATGTGAGCATGAAAAGTAGGTCTACTAAATAGTCATTTATGTCATTATATAAATATTTGTTGGGGAAAAATTACATGTGGATGTGAGTTTAAGGTGCTTGCTCCCAAACATCCTATTTAAAACGACCATAAACATTTCCGACAGTGTATTGATTGGGTTGGACATTGAATCCTTGCATCGTCTGGACCTTTCAGCGCATCACTTTTCACAGTAATGACAATGTGCCAATGAGTCAGTGAATTATCATTACTAATTTATCTTCACCTTTCATACTAATTCTCTCCTCTTTATCTTCCCCATAACCTATCTTCCTTATCTCTGCACTGCTAACTCTTATCTTCCATTACATAATCTAATCCAATGTTCTCATACTGCATGAATAACCTAGATCATGTATCTACATAAATGTATGTAATGCATACACCTTTTCTGCATATTAATCTGGGGGCAATGATAACTTTTCACAAGTGTCTGACAAGTATCTGAAAGCTTGGAATGTCTCAATAAACTTTTATCAATATTTCAATCACATGAAGACCTGTAGGTATTTTCATCTTCTACTCTCTGCATGATATATATAAAAGTTCAGGAGCTTCTTGAATCATACAGTTATTTATATCATGTTTTCTATAACAATCACCATTTTAATACCTGTAAAACTAGTCTAACCTGTGCAAACAACTACTTGATATGCAGAGTTTTAAATAGTCCGTAATTTGAAAAGTCAAAAACAACCATGGAATGATCAACTTCTAAACAAGGAAGAAAAAAAAACTTTCAACTGAATTTTGGCAATGACACAAACTCAAGACTGAATGAGAAAAAGAATTTCAAGATGTAACTTAGCAGTCAAGATATTCACTGTGTTTATCACACTTCGCATTTCTGAATAAATTAAAATATATATTTAGGCAACAGGCGATTCATTAACATTAATATTTGCTCTGTTTACAGTCTAAAGGTACACGAATACAGAGAACCTTTGTCATCTGACGAATGACCTATTTTTCCAATTCAAAACATCAGGTATGAGAAAAATGAAGAAAATTATTTCTTTTCAATGAAAAAGAGATATCTCATATTCATTTCAATGGAATAGGCTGTTTCTATGTAAGAAGTTAAGAACCCATTCTAATCATTCGATCTTACTGGCATACCAAAAATAAAGACTTAAAAAAAATATCCACCACAGAAATCCGAAACGATTTGTAACCCTGCAAAATATTGGGCGTTTCAAACGACGAGGATATTTAAAGATATCGTCCTTCAATGACCTCTTCTCGTGTTTGTATTTCAGAAATGTGAGCCATATACGAAAGTGAAATTAGCATTTGTAAAATACCAACCAGTGTGAACACAAAAATCCCTTTACTATTTCAATTTCACCTTCTTCTTGACAAAAAGCATTTCCTACTGTGCTGAGCTTGTAGCAGTAATTTTAAGGGGCAGGATCATATATATTAAGGGTGGGCCTTTTCTATACCGTAACCACTGAAATGCAATTGAACATTGCTACTCTGTTTTCCACATGCTGAAAATGCTTTACCGTATTGTCCTTAGATTTTTTGTTGCTGCAAGTAACAGTGTGCTACTGTGTAGCCAAAAAAAGAGTTAGGATTCACATTTTTTTCTCCAAATCAGTAATTTATAACATTTCAAGACACAAAGATCTTATAAAGGTAGAGAGAGATCTACTTATTAAGTGTAGAAATGGTATACACCAGTCTATACTTTATTTACTTTTGTATACGTTAACTGACAAATTCCCCCTATAAACACCATTAATCATTTCAATTAACTTGGAAAACTCCCAAGTACACATGAAAAGTTTACTTGTCCTAGCTAGGATGTCCACAGACTCTGTACTGTAGTGACAGTGAGAAATGAAAGGATGTGTATTCATGGTATTACACCTCAAACAAGATGTCCTGTCAAGTGTTGACCATAACATCCTTGTTCGACTTGTCAGTGTATTGAATACTTCCTCAACATTTCAATTATGGCGAGATATTTGATATCAGTGATCGCAATTCTAAGTGTTACATTGGTGATCTGGGAAGCACATATCTGTTACAACTATATATCAAATACCTATCCAAATACTTTCCATCTTTTTATACATTTTTTGGTACTTTACTTTCATTCTGTTAACTATGACGAAAGTAGAATTTGTGAATCCAACACAAAACTACATTACCAAATACCAATTCAGACATAAAAATTAACACAGATGGAGTGTACGTAGAAAACAAATTTAGATTTTCTTCATTAATCAATGCAAAATAAGGTATCAGAGTATTTAAGCTTTGGTTCAAGCACTGATCAGCATGTAATATGTTTATTTGGACCCAAGTATACACACCTAAAGCCTCCACCAGTTTCACCATCACTCCTCCTATGTGAAGGTCCCCATTGACCCTCAGTTTTTTCTCCACCTGGACATCTGTCACCTCAATGGTCAGTTCCCAGGAACCATCCACTTTTCCACTCTCCGTCACGTAATCAGCCATAATAATCACACACAATACACAATGTCTATCTTGTCAATGTTAAAAACAATAAAATCTCATCAACCATCTACATCCAGTCTAAGAAGCTTTTTAATTTCCATGGTCACTGTAAATAGATAGAAAAATTATGCGTTTCACTAAGTAATCCACTTGAAGAATATGACATATAACCTCGGAAGCTCTCTGAAATAGATTTTTCGGGTCACTCTTAATCGTCCCAATGCGGAAAACAACTGTTTACAAATTCATGCGATTTACCTTTGTTACGGGAACATTCTCCCTTTAAAAGTTGAACGACAAGTGGAAACTTTGTGATAAACAGAATCCAACGTAAAGGCAGAGTCCACAGTCGCTTAATTAAAGTTAACGAAGTTTACTAAACCGCAAGTACGAAACACTTTGCCCCTATTTGGATGACGAGCGTAATCAAGAGCACAACTACCGAGTGGCGTTTAAAAGCGAAGACGTGATTGGTCAATAATTTTTCACAATGCGAAAGACTGCTTGCATGCTTCAAGAAGAAGTTAATGCATTTTTCACTTTTTTGTTCTATAAAGTATATCTATTTCTACCATTCTCAAAGCCGAGTGAATACAGTTGTGGGAATGCTTGCATAAAATTGTCAGAGGTTCCGAAAGAATGGGAAATCCCTATTTTCATTTCCAATTTTTTGACCAATGAGAAAATTGCTTTCATCATAGCCTCTTTTCGGGTCTGTAAAATGATGTCATATTACGGGAAATACCTCATTCTCTGCATACTTGAGGGGGTGCTCTCAACGTGCAAAGTGACTCATATTCTTGAACAATAAACAGAACTGTGTAATACAGTAGTTTTAGGTTATGATCACACACATTCTCCATTTTAAAAAAACATTTTCACATGCATTTTCTCTCCTTCTTTCATTATCAGAGAATGTTAAAAATAGTAACAGGGAAAAATATAAATATAGATTGTATAATTTAATTTTAAAAAAATAACAATGTCTGCATATCTTTAAATTAATTTTGTTAACTTTGTGTGTGTGTGTGTTTAAGAATTAAATAAAGCAATAATTTAAAAATAAATAAACTTACAAAATGAATAATAATAAAAAGAAAAACTAAATAAAAAATTTTAATTTAGTATATTGTTGGGCAGGTTTTTTTTCGTTTTCTTTTACAAGTGATTACTTTAAAGGATTTTTTTCTTTTCTAAAATCAGTTTTAACAAATCATCATCTCTTACTCTCTTTTTCTTTACAATCTCATAAAACTGGATTAATCATCATTCAAACTTCCCTAAAGAAAAATAAACACACAAAATTTATCAATTCATATTCTTTAATTGTATATACTTGTAAAATGGACGGAATATAGACATAAAAATTAATGCTGTAAACCATCAAGAATGATAACAGAAATTATTCTCTCAAAAAAAAGAGCAACTTTGTTTGCGGTACTAATAATATAAACCATAAAACATGTAAAGTGTCATATTTAAACCATTCATATTTGTTTTACTTCCCAATTCTTCATTTATCAATTGTAGAAAAATATCATTTATACAATGTACATAAATACATTTTAAAGAAAACAAAAAAAATTCACAATTCTCATATGCACTTTTACAATTATCACAGGGAAAAAAAGTTGTCTTTTTGACTTTATATATATGGACAGTGTCAGTCTCCATATTGTCCACAAAGTCTCAAGTAAAATAAAACACTTCTAGAGAAGAGAGAAGTGATGTTTAAGCTGTTTAAGAAGTTCTTTAGAATCCACATGATTTTGGAACGCCTCTACTGCTCTCTTGGCAGCATTGTAACTGCTCTGTAGGTCTCCAAGCTGAAAGAAGAGAATAATTCCATGTAAATTAAATCACTCCATTTAGAATGAAATTAATCAAAGTCTTGTGTAAATGTAATGTAGCAATTTCTGGTTTAGAGTTCAGGCAGACAGAGAAAAGTGAGTGAACAGTTTAGCTACTCTAAAATCCTATTTTGAATTTTTATGAAAAATACTAGTAAAAGCTCAACTATATAAACTTTCACTCCCTAATTCTAAGACTTATTTTTTAATCATTCCATTTATTTTATCCACCTCCAAACCCTTCATAGTCAGTGTCTCTAGTAACTTAGACAATGTGTTTTCTAGGTTTTTTTTAGGATTTCTGAAAACTACAGCCAGATGCTGGCCTCTCGAAAATTATAATGATCCTGTTAACTTGTACCGGTGGTTAATTTATCCTTCTTTTATACTAGCCGTCTTTCTTATAATAGACATTAACTCTAGATTATTGCCATTAATGTTATTTCTCTGATAGGCTCTCCATCAATTCTGTAAAACGCCATTATGTCTTTCCATGCTTATCTCTTGAGCTATTCCATTTTATACCCACTGATCCATTTAATTAATATTTTACACAATGTCTGCCTATCAAGGATTAATCTAATCAGAGCCCACCATCATTAACCAATACTCTGTTTATTTCCACCTATCTTGTCCTTTAATGGAACAATCAAATGTACCTACCCCTCAAAGCTGATTTGTAAAGAGATGAATATAACATGTATTCGGTTTGATTTGATTTAGATTTAGACAACATGCATTCAATTTGAATTGATTAAGATTTAGATTTTAAACTTGATTTGAAAGAAAATAACATTTATTTTATTTAAGGTATGATTTAATTCCCATCCCAAAGAGCAGATTAAATCTGCAAATCACATTCCACTGTTGTTTAGAAGTATTTACTGTGTCTTGTGTGTTTTAATTCAAGCATGTGAAAAAAAGGCAAATGTCATCCATTTAAAACTTAAAAATAATACAGCAAAACTCGGTTATAACGAAGTCGCTGGGACCAAGTGAAATTACTTCGCTATATCCGTTATTCGTTATAACCGTATAAGAAATTCATTAAATTCATATAGCTGGGGATCGAAGATGACTTCGTTATATCCGTGAATTCGCAATATCCGTGTTCGTACTAAACGAGTTTTACTGTAGCAGAATCTGAATTTTTTCACTGTGGTTATTTTTATGTGTTAAAAAGGAGAGGGGGCTTTATGCATAAATACATTAGGGGAAATTGAAATAATTTACAGCACTACCATAGAGAACAATATCATCTCCAAACAACAGATACTCTGGAATGTTCATTCTTTTATGATATGCAAAATTTGATGCAAATGTTTGGATCAATTAACATCAAACTCATGCTTTTAATTAAGTGAAAATGTAAAATTGTGGGTTTCAAAGTTTAAAACATGTCTTTCAAACAAACAAATATTGTTGGCTGAAGCTGAAGAAAAAATTTAAGGTTTTATGTAAGGCACCTACAGTTTACAGTCATTAATAAGATGGACTAAAAAAACTTTATTTTGAAAGAATATTTACAGGTATAAGTAAAAGCAGGTGGACGAATTAAAATATTTGGTCAAAAAGCAAAACATCCATGTTGCAAAATAAATGGACAAAAATATTAAAAATTAACAAACAACTTTAAATGCATCAAAATAAGGAAGATAAAATGTTTTATTAAATGAACTAGATGTTCCTTCCTTTATCGTTGGAGCCTGGTAATGGTGATAAAGAGGAGGAGGAAGTCTACAGACCTGATCAGCCAGAGCGGCCCAGTTATAATGGGGTTCATACATGTGAGGGGCCAGACTGAGGGCGGCCTGGAAAAACGCTCGAGCCTGAAATAGAGAAATATGAATGATAAATGTTTAAATTCTCAGTTAAAAATTCAAGTATTCAAAATATAATGACATTTTCCCATAAATATAATTCTTCAAATATACAGTGTAAGAGTAATAAAAAAAAAAAAACACATACATTTCATTATCGTATAAGTAACATCCCTTATTATTCCTGAACACTAGTGAATGAGTGAGTATGAAATATAGAATTGCACTACACTGACATTCTAATATAAATATATTGGTTACATTCATAAAAAATTATGAATAATTATCGATAAAAATTTTGTGACAATCTAATGAATGAATACTAATCAAACAAAGAGCTTTTTTTCTCCCTTTTATGTTTTGTTTAACAAGGTCTAAGGGAGGTCAGTCTTCCATAAAAGTATGCATTTACAAAGAAAGAAAAAAATGAACTAACAAATACATCTAAAGTGACAATCTTTTCAAGCAAAAAGTTCAGACATATAAAAGTAAGCGAGCTGCCATTTAAGAGCGATTTACAGTTAAAGGTCTATACCTAGGGTGTAATGAGGCATATGATTGAGGTGGCCATTTATTGTAATGGCTGTCATCTTGTGAAATTTCACCATTTGTGTCAAATAAACAGAGACACAAGAATTCAGTGACCTTGTTCAAACATTATTCAAGTGTGTCATCCTTTTTTCATTGCTCTGAACAGCATAATCGACAAATGATTAGATTTTTTTTCAAAGGGGCTCAATTTTCAGTTCCATTGTGTAACAGCTGGACTTTGAAATTCTGGCCTATTTAGGTATCAAATGGTGTTGAAAAATGAAGCAGATGACCTTAATATGTCCTGCATAATGAAGTAATGTGTGTGGTGCCCATCAAAATGTTTATATATACTGCTAAGATGTACATCTAAGAACACAAAAAGAACGAACTAAAACTAGTTGTATATTTCTATGCTGGTGCAAAATAGGATGGATAAATGCCCTCTAGTAACAGTGGACAAAGAATTTTATGAAACATGCACATAAAATTCAAGATGGTACAGTACGTAAGCTGCGATCAGTAGTGACCTATTATTTGTCACTTCTGCGAACTTAACATCAAACCTCCGACAGACAAAGGGCTCTGTTACACTTATACTTATTTCTAGGCCACAAATATTTGACAAATTATTCACACTTAAACATGTAATGTAAAATTGATAAATTATTCAGGGTTGAACTGCTTTATTTTCTTTAATTAGCCATGAGAGATAATGCCATTTCTGCTTTATATTATGACAATATGGGGATATGTTGGTTCACTGCCCTATGGCTTTGAAATGGTTGATACGTTCTTTTCATCAAACTGGTATAATGTTAGTAGTCACCCAATATGACCTTATACACATGTATCATATCTGGAAAATTTAAGGATGAGAGAAAATTTCTTAGTTTTGGAACTATTTCATGAGATGTGCAGTGCAAAGCTAGATTTTAATCCTTTACAGTCAAACCTCATTATTGCACCTTGATGAGACTAAGAAAATTCTTTGAGATATCCAATGGTTTGAAATACTAAGGGTAAAATACATTAAAACATATTGATTGGAAATCCTAGTATTTTTTTTAAATCCATGGTATTCAAGATGTTCAAGATATCAAAGTTCAACTGTATATACTATGTAACTTCTACATGAAAATAGTCATATAAACAATTAAAGAGACATATTTTACAGACAAAATACATGTATAAATTTACACCTGTATCCCAGACAAAATTCAGTGTCCCTACCACCACCTTACCATTTCTACATGACCCTTTCTTAGTTCTAAGACACCCAGGTTATTATATGCTTCTGCGTGATCATTGTTATTGGCTAAGGTCAGTCTAAAGGCTTGGTAGGCTAATGTCATGTCTCCAATACCCTGAAAGAAAACGCAGAAGTGACTAAATCAGGATTAATCAATGTGTCTGCAAAGTAACAAAACCCGGCAAATTACATGCATTGTGTCAAATTAATTGAGTTACAAATTTTATTGAATCTTTCAGTATGGCTATTAAGTAACCATAAATTCTTCATGTCCTACAAGTGAAAATTGTCCCTATTGAACTCTCCCACATCTTAATGACTTGTTGATGGCTTCATCAGTCACTTTGGTGGCCAGGAAAAAACGTAACAAACAACAGTGAGGAAAACACCCTTCCTGTTATATTCTTCATACAACGGAAAAAGTGTGGAGTTGACTTTTATTTTGAACTTTACTTTGTAAACATGTACTTAAACGAAATTTTTTTTACATTATAGTTTGTTACATTCATCGAATCACTGAACAAAACTGTTAAGCTTTGTTTGCATATGCATATAACCATGATGATATTTCAGTGAATTAATGCACAAATGACTGGTTCATAAGGTGCGAAGCAAGTGCTTGCACTGCAAGATTAGAAAATGTGTCTCCAGCTATTAACATCACAATAAAAAGATATATCATAACGATTCCTCTCAATTTTTTTTCAAAAATCAATCATAGCAAGTTGCATGTTTAGAAATGAGTGAAACCTGTGGATTGTGACAATGTCAATAAAAATCACTGAAGGAAAGTTTGGAAAGTCATTTTGATGTTAACCTTGAAGTTCAAAGGAAGGTCATATTTTAAGGATACAAATGAATTAATATCAAATAACTCTCCAGGACTCTCGTTTCCTTCAAGGACATCCCTTTGAAATTCAACATTTTGCATCACTGCATATTTCAGGAATTATTAATGATACTTAATACACAATTTTACAATCAAAGAACTTTTTTTTTAATCAAAAGCCTTAAAGATGAATTTTCACCTACCAAAGCTACATGTCCGATATTGTACCATACTTCTGATAAAGTTACTTCCTCTGCTAAAGACAGCGCCCGCTCAAAACAGGTCAAGGTCATATCATACTGCTGAGCATAGAAGCAGCATAAACCAAGGTTATTGAAGAGTTCAGCATTATATACCCCCATCTGCAGCAAGCGTCTGAAAAACAGAGACTACGTATTCTTTATAATTTCTACATAAAGAATAATAAAGGACTGTCAGCATAATCAAACAGCAGAGTCATGAACTATATGTACATGTATTTATTCAATCACATAGTAAGAATCAGATCCCCTAAAATAGTTTGAGATCCTTTAATCCTTTGCAAAATCAGAGAATAGCACATGTAATGCAATTTATGAACAACCCATTACACCTAGTATAATTGTATGCTTAAAAAAAGAAAATAACATAATTCTTGTTGTAGGCTGCTTCTCAAAATATGAAGTACCCTATGCCCTACTTTATTTAATAATGCTGCATTTCTCTTTCTTTGAGCAAAATATTTCTAAAATTTAAACACAACAAACAATGCTTTTTTAAAAAGTATTTAACATTAAATGTGTTTAAAAAAATGTTCATTGAGACAAATATTTTCCTCACTATAGCCATCTAGATAAGAAGGTTGTCATCTTGATATATATATAACTAAATTTGTGTGAAAATATTTCCTGCAAATTTAAGTATTTTATCATCTCCACCACTTTTTAGCACATTTAAATGAACAAGCAATGCTTAAAAGTACATTAATTGTTTACAATTTTTAAATAAACCAATTTGGGTAACAAATTAAGTCAGTCCACTTATTGCCTACTAAATAGAATTTATTTAAGGGCATAAATAAAATTGCAGTTCATGGTATCTAGGAAGTGCTGAAAATGTACAACTTCCTTATAAACTCTCATCTTCTTGAAAAAATATTAATATCAAAATTAAAACAAGGATCATAAAATATTAATGTCAGTTGTATCAAAATTTTAGCATCATGGTCATTAAATTATAATGAATAAAAATACATGTACAGCATAATGTCATATTAAATACACAATGTAAAAGATTACATAAAAAATTTTAAACAAGGATCATAGAATATTTATAGGAGTTGCATCAATTTTCAACATCATGGTCATTAGATTATATGAGTAATTAATAAAAATACAGCATAATTAATATACCATCTTAGTTTACACAAAATAGAAGTTCTCAATTACACTTTATAAGACTTTTAACACTTTTTTTTTCGATTGCTACATCTTTTATGCTGTATCATGCTTAATTGAGAATTTCATGAATTATCAACAAGAATTGATTGAGTGTAACATATAAAACATATCAAAACCAAAACAAAAAGAGAGGCAGAGGATGACCATAAAAGGCTACAAGGTAACATCTGGCTTATACAGGGGTTTGCATATCACAGCCTAGCTACCTCGGATCAACACTTTAAATATTTTAATGCAAAGTCATCTGTATTGTTGCAAATTTTCAATATCTGAAGCTCATGTATCTCAAAATCATTTGACACTTCATAGCTCACATTTCCCTCATTTGCAAAATCTATGATCTATACCAGGAAAAAATATAGGACATGTTGCATATGATAACCTTAGTGGAAAATAGGACCAATTAATGGATTAGAGAATATGACATATAAAATCATTGATGCATTTTGATTGTTCTGAATCATTGTGTTTCCCTTTCTTTTCTATAATCATGCTTTGCAAAGCAAATAAATTCTGGTAAAACCGTAAAAGGAATAAAGAACTGATAAAGCAATAAACTACAGATCTTGCTATTAAACATAATACATGTGAATGCAGTGTAGAGTCAACATTGTCTGAATATATCATACTAGGGATGTATTATTTTATCGGTAATTCGGTATACCAATTTTTATTGTGTGATAAGTATTGTACGTGATGCTGAGACTAACATACCGTTATTTAGGTACATGTATTTAGTTATAAATTCCAGTAATTATTCATTTAATTGTTCAATATTTCAAAAAACTTGCCTGTAAAAAATATAATGATATTGAAATATTTTGGAAAAAATCATGATATGTCACAATACGACATTTATGGCGGTACCCATCCCATATATATATACATGTATTACACTCCATTCAAAGTTCTTACACATTTTGCACCAGCCTACAATAGGGAAGATTAAGCCCATCCTCTGGCCCACCTAAAAGAATACCTACTAACTTATAATGTTCTTTCTGTGTCATGCTGAGTTTAAAAGATCAGTCCTTTTTATTTTTATTCAGTTCAACTGATACCCATATGTACCCAGGCCTATTTTGCTCTGTGGATGACCAGCAAATCCGGATTAAATTTCAAATTTTAACTAAACTCTCATCATTGTGCCCTCTTGACATTGACAAAGTTTCCCCCCTCTTCAATGATAGATCATTATCTGTTTCATTTCTCTTGAGAACTTTTTTTCCCCTCTCCCATGGGAAATAAATCATTGCAGCTCTATTTAAAGATTTACAACCCATGAACGATAATTAATGTATATACCTATAAGGTAAAGAGCAACCCAAGTAAGACATTTTCCTTAAAGGGAAAAACCTTCTGAACTGTGACTATTTGAAAATAGAGAGTGTACTTTCTCTAGTAAGATAATCACTTTCAGATTTCTATTTGTGAAGAGCTGAGGGTTTGATATATTAATTCTAAGATGTTTTTAAAATACACGGTACCTGTACTGTACAATTTTTATTTAACATGAAGGCTAATATTTCAAGGGTATTTTTTTCCCACTAAAGAATGTAATGAGATGTCTATAATTTGTATGCCTTTGTGTTATCTACAAATGTAAATATCTTTCTTGTTCATTTGAACAATGAGATAAAAATTAATCCTCAGTAATCAAATAATTTTTCAAAGTAAAAAAAAAGTTAATTTCAAAGTAAAAGTCAAGGATCTCTTGAATAAATATAGAATACCAAATCAGAGTTTACATGTACATATGATTATTGACTCTAATTCCTTTGCAAAATTTTCAGCTAGGTTCAAATATTGCACTACAGTTTCAACAATGTCTTGTAAAAGAAGTTCTTGATCAGAGATAATTCAACACTAGTATATTTTACAACAGGCACTGCTGTTTGCCATACATAAGAACAACAGAGTTATCTGCTCTTTCTTGATATTTATGTAGTTTTTGGAACATTTGAACCTTTGAAATATGACATAACTTGATCTTTTTTTTTTACAACTGTCTACATTATCAATAAAGTGTGCAGAAATAAAACTCAAACTTCAATCCCTTTCAATTGAGTACGGTAAAATAAAACACACCTGTAAAATTTGAGTGCCACCTCGGGCTGGTCTGTGTAGAAGTGGTTTGTAGCTATACAGGCTATGGCCTCCACATACATACTGTCATAATTAAGTACATCTTTATAAAACTTTACTGCATTGTCCATATCATTCATCCCCTAAAATTATAAAACAAAATTGCAAGTTTTTTGTCATAAGGTAATATATGCATAGAATATTAAACTGAAAGATGACATGGTATGCACAGTATATTGTACATTTGTAATGGCTATATAAACTATCTAAAAGCAAGTTAATCATACTCTTTGGTAGATTTTTTTAAACAAGGAATATAAATTCATTCTTTTGAAATTATTCTACAAGTAACAAATGTAGGTCAACAAATTTTGTATCGATCATATAGATTTAACCTCTCAAAATACAGTACATGTATATAAATGTACTTTAAGATCAAACTTACATATATAATTAATTAAGCAAATCTACCTCATAAATTCTGGCAATCCCTGTCATTAGAGTGGTCTCCCCTTGGAACTTCTCTAGTCCCTGTTTGAAGACTTCTATGGCTGTCAGGGGTTGATCAAGTCGACAATACACCTTACATAAATACAGGTACGTGTCTACATGATCCTGCTGCTTCAGGGCTGACTTCAACTGCTTCTCAGCATCCCTGTACATTCCTAGCCTGATAATACAAAATTATTGTTATGGTGTTCTGAAATATACATTTAGACAAGTTTCGTGCTAAAATAATTGCATTGTCTGACAAATGTCAACTTTTACTGAAAATTCACACCACTTCCAGCATCTTAAGCAAGGCAGTGAGACATCCATGCAAGATGATATTGCATAAGCTCAGGGCGACTTTATCAAAAAGAGACAAAAAAGGATATCTTGGATAGACTACTGAGTTTAAAACAAGATTAGATCTTTCTACAAACATGAAAGCATTCTTGCGCTGAAACTAAGAAGAAGCGTTCTCTTTTCCATATACCTGTAATAACACTTGGCCAGCTGGACTTTCCACCACCAATCTTTGAACTGACAAGCTTCAGTAGCTAATGCTGCAAGTTCTAGGGCCTATAAATAAATGTGAAGATTACATATACATGAAGATGGAGAGGTATAGTAAAAGTGAAAGAAATAAGTCATTTCCTTTTGCCTTTTTTATCAAAGTAAACTCTAAAAATGTAAAGATTATGAAAAGCTTGCATTTAAAATAACTTGTAATGCAGTAGATCCTATTTATATTGAAGTTGTCTGAGTCATATTTTCTCTGTATAATTTTCATACATGTACTAAATCTAATTTCATGTTGAATTTTTTTTATACATTTATATTTCTACAGTGAAAATTTCACAGTATACATTAAATATAACTAAACTACTGTAGACATACTTACATTTCGAACATCATTTTCATGGTGGAATATGTATTCAAACAGAGCTTTGGCTAAATTAGGTCTTGCTGAGTACTTTGTAAAATTAAGTCTGGCCAGGTTAATAAAAGGTCCATCTGGTGTTGAAAGCATAGATGCCTTGAAAAGAAATTCAAGACTTTTTAAAAACAAAGTGCATGGTAAAAACTTAACTATCTACATATATTACCTACATTTTTAACTGCTTTTATCAAACCATTTTCATCAAAAGGTTTTCAAGGAAAACACAGAATTGATAATGTTGAAAGTGAAGAAATAATCAACAGATTATACATGTATATAATAACTACAACTTACAGTTCCCAGCCTGACATAGCGACCTGAAGCACTGGTGACCGGGCGGGCAGTGTGGGCTGTTCTGGGGGTCATGATAGCCTTCTCCATGGTGCCCGGTCTGCCTCCTTGTGTGCTGGGCCTCACAAAGCCTGACAGTGGACGCCCAGACTGTGACATAGGCCTAATAATAATGTTGACTTATGAATAGAATATTTCACATTAAAATTGTGAATTGAAACATACTGGATCTTTATACTGCTACAGAAATTTAAAGCCATATCAAAACTGCTAAGAGTTTTGTGAATGTCTTGAAGACAAGGTATGTTAAGGAGCCCCTTTGATTCACACAAAATTAACTAAGTCTTCTTGCATATCTATTCATTGTATTTATTCCATACATTCAAATACACAAATTATATGCAAAGCTTAATCGGTGCCCTGTAATGTAAAGAGTAAACACTGTACCCCTTGACCATGAGGCTTAAAATGGGCGCTTAAATTCTATTTTAGTACATTGCAAAAACCAAAAATATTCTTGAAGTGAAGCATGTTTGGTTTTAACAACATTCACTGTACATCCCTGTTTATAAATTTTTCCCCACCTGACCCCTTGGCTGGGTGCCCCTCGTCCTGTCCCTGGCTGTTTCAGTGATGTCCCGGGTCTGGATACCTGGGCTATAGTGTTGTCATCCATCACCATCTCAGCTATCCCTTCCTCATCCACATCCACCTCATCCACATAGACTTGTCCTGTCAGTGCTCTGGTCTTTAAAGTCCAGGCAGCCTATATAATGACATTTATATGCATAAGTCAAAAGAACTTAAACAAAACACAAATAGCAAAACAAAAATTGGGATCTGTATCTTAAAGTCATCAAAACTTTAAGGTGGCAACAACTCTCATATTCCCATTTTTAAAATGTTATAATAAATACCAGCAGAATTTACATCAAGACCCCATGGACTTATAAAATGGGCTGTACTAACTAAGGGATATCCCTGACCTCCTACCATATACCCCATGTGTCTTCTTTCATGGACAAAATCCAAGGTTTCTATACCAGTCCTGTCATATCCAGAGAACCAAACTAATACACTAGACCAAGACTTGAACAGTAGAATTCAAACCCTCTGAGTTTTAGATTGCGTCTTTGCAGCAAATTGCTGTCGCTGCTATCTGACCATGGCCAATGAGACAATCTCAGACATGTAGGTGAATGATAGTTTAATACATGTAATATATTGTGTGCAAACTGGAGCCAGATGTTTCTTGGGAGTATGAAGTGTCTCTGATTTGAGATATATATTTGTTTGTTTGTTGTTTAATGTCCTATTTAGAATTTTTTACTCATATGGAAACACCACCACTTGCATTTGGAATCTGCAAAGTTATACCTATACTCAGTACTCAAAGCCATTGAGCAATGAAGGATCTTTTTTTCTGTCAATGCCTACTGCGACACAGAACCTCCGTTTCTGTAGTCTAATCTGAAGGACCAGTCACAACATCCCACCATAGATTCAACCCCATGACATAAGGATCGGCTATTTTACTCCATGTGTCTACAGCAGCCCTATAACCACTGTGCCATATGGGTAATTTGTTATATCCACTAAACTTGGAATATATTTCAAAGCCAAAGGAAGAAGAATCACTTCACTTTAGGGGTGGGACGATACACAGATCTTGCAATACAATACGTATCTTGATATATTGGCACGATACGATACGTATCTCGATATTATGATAAATCATAAAACTATTAAAAAATAGTATTTTATTTCATATTTTTGTCTTGACATTAACACAACATGATAAATTATAAAACTATTCATAATAATTAGTATTTTATTTAATTTTTTTGTCTTGACATTAACTCAAAAAAATATTCTATATCAAATCATGTGTGCTATGAAATTAACACTTGAAGCAGACTTGTCGAAATTTTTGAATCACCGTCAGACATTTGGTCTGACACAGTCGAATGTTTTGTTGGACCAGTCAAACTTTTGTCAGACCAGATACTTGTATCCGTTATTTTGATGCTGGTAAAATCATATGAATAACAGCAGCAAAATGTCCTTTCTTATTTTCAATAGACTTCAATCTAACAAGTTTCCTATCTTGGGATAGAGAGTCTTTAATATAGACATAAATGACAAGTTTTATGACTTTGCTATAACAAATTTACTTAGCTATCGTCAACATGCTGCGTAACGCGGCCATTTTTTCTGTGTTTTTGACCTTGAACTACGCATCCCGATCCCGACCTTTATTAAATTTGCATTACGCTAATTTTTTTTTCAAACGGACATCTGGACCGACGTTTTCTTAAATGTTATCGGTCCAGACAAATTTTTACCGGCCTTGCCGACAGGACCGACGGATTTCGACAAGTCTGTTGAAGTTCATCAACTTCATTGACTAAAACTGTACAAAAACAATAGTACAGGACAATTGTACATATTACCAAATTTCTGAAGTTGTTTACAAATAGTTGTGTAGTTTATCAAAGAACGCTGACTAAAAATTCATTTACATTATTATTAATTGCTGAAAGTCTGTAGCCAAGTTGAGATTACAAAAAAAGTATGAATGGACTAACATTTAATAATATCAAATGTTCTGGAAACGATAATTTTCTGTGTATAGCATGCTTTGCACACTGAACTTTTCTTGTCCAATCTTCCGAGGCTGCTTAAAAGTGAAAACGTATTACCTCTAATCAACGGCTTATTAGTTCTAAAGTGTGTTTTCAATATTAACACCATCTCTTCGCTTCGTACAGGCCGCCATTTTCAAGGACTGGTACTTTCATTTTCAATTTTTTGATAGGTCGTTCGTGTATCGTTTCGTACCGATATTTGAATGCTTGTATCGTAACCCGTATCTTAGAGGAAAATATCGATATGTATCGGTGTATCGGTATATCGTCCCACCCCTACTTCACTTTAAGCATCTTACCATTATAAGTGTGTTCACTATAAGCGTGAGTCACTGTAAACTAAACATCTACCAATTATAAGTGGGATTTCACATATTAACAGACATACAGATTCCTTTAAAATTCCATAAATTGCATGCATAATTGACCTCCACAATTCATCCCTCCCTTCTACCACACCTGAGTTTTATCTAAGTGATAATAGCGAGCGCAGCGAGCTCAATAGACTAACGTGTATGAACAGAGGAAATTCGGATTGAAATCTGTACATACGTCAGCCAAATTTCTCTGTGCAACATTCCCAGAATTCCTGCACTACCAAATGTCCTTTGCGCGAATAAATCAAAAATAGTAAAAAAAATTTAAAAGAACATTGTTTCTTACCGAAATCTTAACGAAATGATTTTGCCTTACCTTATTTAAAAAAATACCCCCAATTGCCACAACACCGGCCTTCACCTTGCCCTTCGGAAATGATACAAATGACGTCACCGGAAACTTACGAATTTTGACGAAGTTACGTCGGTTGCTTCCGTGAAACTCGGAAAACATGTTGCGGTGCATAGCAACATGGTGGCTAAAACATAGCAACGACTTACTTGAAAAGAACGATTTAATGCAACTTCTTTTCCATAAAACTAGCGTTTGCGTCCTCAACAAAACTTTTTATCTGACGTCATACTTTCGTTACTTCAACGGTTCGGGTATTTCCGATTTTGTCGGAAACTTCCGAGAAGTTTGGAATCTCGATCCCGATGCTTGGGAAATGATTTCTTTTTATTGTTTTGTTTTATTCTTTTTGCTTTCTTTTTCTTGAATGATAGACAGTACATGTGTAGGTTTATGATAGTAAATAAACTGCGCTCGCCCCAACGGTCACACCGTAAAACATATTATTAGTAATTTACACCTTTTTTATTTAACAAAGAGTATAATAGCAAGTCCAAAAAAAAATGTTTGTGGAAATAATTAAAACTTGACAGATATTGAGAAATATGAAATGCATGATCATCATTGACATTACAACTTCACATTTTGGGATAAATATTGATTGTACCTGATCGTAAGGATTTTTCTCCAGTAATTGAGTACATATTTCTGCACACTGTTCATACTTCTTTCTCCTGTAATAGCTGTAAGCTAAGAAAAGGGGATCCATTTCTGTTTTCTGTAAGTCACTTCTTTTTCTTTTTCTGAACAAAAAATGTTTGTGGCAACACTGGAGAGTTCCTACAAAGGGAAGTTACTGGGTGCGTCGATTTACCCAAAAGGACCCAAAAGGACCCAAAAGGAACCCAAAAGGACCCAAAAGGAACCCAAAAGGACCCAAAAGGAACCCAAAAGGACCCAAAAGGAAATCAAAAGGACTCGAATTAATATATTATAATACATTGAAAATTAATAATTTGAATTAAATTATGAATATTATATTATAAATTTACCTAAAAATTGGCAAAAACATACATTTATATTGTTGCAACTTTTCTTAAAGAAATAACATACGACTTTTATAACACATCAATCATTAAATCTGGTCAGATATGCTTTGATTTCTTTTAGCTGAATTTAACAAAGTGCACTGTATTATTCTATTTCTCATTCTGTTTTATTATATCTTATATATTATATGATATTTGATAAATAAAGAAATAAGTTTATTTAATGACATGTTCTAGGCATATGGTATCGGGGATGGGTGGGGGTGGGGGATGTGGGGGCCTCCCACCTCAACCCAAACACGCACTTTACCCTCAAAAAACTAGTTTTAGTTTTAATAAAATATGAAAGTATTCATTATATATCCATTTAATCTCTTTATTTCAAGTCCTTTTGGGTCGTTCTTAATTTCCTTTTGGGTCCTTTTGGGTCCTTTTGGGTTCCTTTTGGGTCCTTTTGGGTTCCTTTTGGGTCCTTTTGGGTTCTTTTGGGTCCTTTTGGGTCCTTTTGGGTAAATCGACGCACCGGAAGTTACTCGGTAATCTCAGCGGTGTAATACTGATTCGTATATTATGCTTTAGTTATGATATTTCATAGGGATAATATGAATTTAATATATGCAATAAACATTTGCAAAAGTTTGAAAAATTGTAATAAATTTACAGTGCATTAATAAAAGACAAAAATTTTCAATGTGAAATGAATTTTGTGGCACACTAATCATTGTGTAAACGAATTGCACAGACACCGCTTTCGGTAGAAGGAAAAGTGCCGCTTTCGGTTTTTCTTGAAAAATGGGGATCGACGGACTCCTTTTCTTACTAGCCGTTATTGATGAAGGAGCTTTGTTGTTTTTAGTTGTGTATTTTGTATCCTTTCAGATTTCGTACATATCAAAATAATTTACATTTATTTGTTCAATTTACCTCCCTGATCTGATGATCCTGATGATGATTATGATGACATGGAAATCACGCCTTTCTCAAATTCTGCTTATCTATAATAATTGTAAAAAAACTTGTATACAATAAACATCTATTGCTCTTCACTGTTCAGTGCTATCAATCGTTGTGACAATTGATTACTGTAAACAAACTGTATATTGATAAAATTTTTTTTAGAATGCTTTGTTTACAGGGACTTGAGACAATCCTAGCAAAATCGGATATATAGTATTATAGGGGTTCTGAGTCCACACATTACAAACTTCATTTGATGTGTGGCATGCAGTGAGGTTCGATGTCAGTGGCCAGATAGCTCAGTCAGTAGAGCACCTGACTGGAGATTCAGGGGGCTCGGGTCCAAATTCTGGTCAGGTCAGCTGCATTATTCACCTCCCCCATTATAGATGTTTTACAGGCTGACTGAAGTACATTAACATCTTTCAGGGGGAAATCAAAATCCTTGATTACTGATGCATGTGTTTGTGGCCCTTATTAATGTATCCCTATAAATATTTTAATGTCTGTGCACTCCTCATGCTTCCTTTGGTAACCTCTTGCTCTCCTCAAAATCAATTATGATCAAAGAAGTTACCTCTAAGTCATTTTCCGTTGCTCCCCAAAGATATTTTTGGTAAGCTCATATTCATTTGTACTTATATCTGTGGTTGATTGCTTGTATAGTCATGATAGTTGAACAGTATTCAGCTCTCTCACTTGACATTACCGAAACCATGATAAATGCAGATCATTGATGTAACCTCATATTCCTCATTATTTTAAACATCAGTCAAAGAACAAGGACTTGAAGTTTGTAAAACAAATAAAACCTTAACTCAAAACAGGTTATAACACTTTCAGATTTAGAATGTGATTATCTGAATGCAACTACATGTTGTACAAGACTCAATAAGGTAATCCTTTCTTTTGGTCAAATACTGATCACAGATTTTTCACTTTATTTTCATGATGAGAACTGTATTGTTCTCAAAAAATTTATTGTATAAATTTGCACAAAGGAATAAGAGTTGAAGAACAATTCACATAAATATTGACGAGAACTTAATTTCAGCTTCAAGATAATCTTGCAGAATTGAAAAATTTCTCTTGCACAAAATATGATAGTTCTTTTACCCCGCAATTGATTTTAATGAGAACTTGACATTCACTCTCGTTTGCTGTCTTCAAAGTTATATTCTAAAATATTGTACCTTCATTTTCAGTTTGTATTACCAGAGATTATAGCCCAGGCTGTTCTAAATGTTCTGTTCTTAATAACTGGTCACTGGATCCTGTTCCTCCTGTATACACCTTGTACAGCATGGATAATCTATATGTAAGTCTAATGTACAGCGTGGATAATCTATATGTAAGTCTAATGTACAGCATGGATAATCTATATGTAAGTCAATTTGTACAGCATGGGTAATCTATATGTAAGTCAATTTGTACAGCATGGATAATCTATATGTAAGTCAATTTGTACAGCATGGATAATCTATATGTAAGTCAATTTGTACAGCACGGATAATCTATATGTAAGTCAATTTGTACACAATTCAAATAATCTATAAGTCAGTTTGTACGGCTGCTACAGCATGGTTAATCTGTATCTAAGTCAGTTGGTACAGCTTGGATAATCTGCATCTAAGTCAGTTTGTACACCACGGATAATCTACAAGTCAGTTTGTACACCATGGATAATTTTTAAGTCAGTTTGTACACTATGGATAATCTATAAGTCAGTATGACTAGGTACACCATGGATAACCTAAAAGTAAGTCATTTTGGACAGCATGGATAATCTGTGTCTAAGTCAGTTTGTAGGCATGGACAATCTATAAGTCAGTTTGTACAGCTTGGATAATCTATATGTATTGAATTAGTATGTACAGCTTGGACAACTTATATGTAAGTCGGTGTGTACAGCATGGATATCTATAAAACAGTTTGTACAGCATGGATTATCTGTATCTATTTATATCATCATTTTTTTTCTTATAAAGATAAAGATGTACATGTATCTAGCGAGCTTTTGTAAGCATATAATTTTTCAACAAAATAGGGAGTCAGTTTTTAATTAAGTGCCATGCCAAGTTACATATCCTCTACATCTATGTTTGCAGATATGTAATGAAGCCCTCAGGAAACATTGGGATATACGACCCAGCAGAAATCCATAACAGACATCAACTCAAAGCCTACATGAGAGACAATATGATCAAAATGGCTGTCCATCTAATCTTTTTCTTCATTTTCTTGTACTGGTAAGTAGTTTCTCACTCTAGGTGTGTGCAGTGCATGTGAGAGCACCCTCCCTTTTGTGTAGCACCTTTCCTTTGTATCTTATGTTATAAAACACTGATGGAAATATCAGACAGTATATTAAATATATCTTTCTTAGTATAAGGACTAACTTATTACTAACTCAAAGCTACTATATATGACACAAAAGGGACCTCTGCATATTTATCTGTCTCTAGATATCTGTTGTCTTTATCTTAATATTTGTCTGGGGAATGGTAGAAATTCCACTACTACTCATTTATGCATAAGTTCAATTTAGCATTAAAAAGAGTTGTTCATTATTCATCTTTTCACGTGCATATACGCAGTGCTTTGATTTTAAAAGTTTGTGAGATTCTAGTTTCTTAAGTTGATTCATTTCATATTTCAAAGAGGTGTGAAAGAAATGTCAAGAAAAAAAGTTATCCTTGAAAAATTGGTAGAACACAAGATGAGATTTTTCTTTTAGAAAAAAAATAATAAATTATTAATTATAAGTTTATCAAAGGAACATAAAACTTACAAATATAAAATGTCTGTGCAACACATAAATTTAGTTTTCATATGCATGTAAAAGTTACACAAGTCCAAACTATACTTTCAAAGATGACCATTTTCTTGCAGGATGATATATTCCCTTATTAAGGGCTATTAACCTCTGACCTCTGGTGTTCCCATGGTGATGAGTGTGAGTGACATTGTAGTAAGAGTGACATCACTTCCTGTCTACTTGTAGGATGATTTACAGCATGTTGAAAGACGACACAACCATGTTTGGAGTTCCGGCAGAGAAGGCTACATTAACAGATGATCCGTATGAACTTTAGTAGGTGTGTAAATTTCAGTGTGAACTGTAGAATTTGTATGAGCTTTACATGTGTTATTTTTCAAGTGTTAAGTTGCATCGTCTAATACCCACGGATGAACTTGTCTTTTACTCATCAGTCACCATGAATAAAAGAACAAGATCAAATGTGGATATAGATGATGGTTAAGTTGGTGCATAATGCTTTTTTTGAAAGGTTTTTTTTATGCTTTTGGTTGCAATAGTCCCTTAGTAATAGGATATTTACAAGATTGTAGATGATATTTTCATACTTACTGAGTATTAAAAATATGTCAATTGTGTTTGTTCCTCATCTAACCTTAACACAATGCCTAGACTTTAAAACAACAAAAAATATTATCAAAAAATGTTACATTGTAATACATGTACTACCAAGCAAATGATGTGTAGGCTAATAGTTATAGTGTATGTACAATATATTTAAATGTATGTTTTATGAAATACATTACTTAACAAATTAAACATGAAATGTGTTTGAACAAATTTTGTAAATGGTACATATTTTGTGTATTGTTTTTCACCTCAATACAATTTCTCATTTTAAAATTTTTATGTATAAAGCTACTTGCTGCAAAGAGAGTATTCATAAAACTGAACACGGCATGGAAGTAGACATTATCTATATCAGTTTTTATACATGTATTTTTCTTCCTAGAGAAACATGGCAGACAAAGATTTTCTTCCTTTTATATGTCGTGTTCAGCTTTAGTAGCTCAAGACTCCCCATTTTTAGGGAGCTCGAAATAAAATATGTTTTTCATTGTCTTCAGTCCTGTTTCAGAGCTTATTATGTACAATATGTTTAATTTCACTAAATTCTAGTATTGGGTGGAGTGCCTTGTAGAGCCCCAAAAAAAATTATTTTGAAACAAGTGTTTACCCTAATTTTTATCTTCAGTGTCAAGTAGTATACAGTTATGTCCATTTCCAATGTGATATACATGTATCATTTTATAAATCACTTTTCATGCATGAAAGTTTCTTGTGACTTTATTAAGACATACGCATGTACAGACTGTATTTAATTGTTTTTTTTCTAATACATGTATATACAAAACAGCATTTTCCTACAAAAACAATTTTAGGAGAGTCAAAAGTATTAACATTATAAAGTAATGCAATAAGGCAGGAAGATGATATGTTTATGTACCACCGAACATGTTGTCTGTGTTGTCTGTTCTAAAACTCGACCTTTTTTCATGTTTGATGAATAAAAACATTTTTAAAAGATTTTTTGTTTTTGCATTTCATAAATTTCATATGAAGGTGCAATGCACATTGAGACAATATTTTGTTAAAGTGCATTAGAAAGCAGGGAGATAAAATGTTGAATCATTTATAAACTCGGTCAATGATTGCTTTAAAGTTCTGTACAGAATAGAAGCTTATGGGCTTCGATTGTTACCTGAGTATACAGGTAATATTTTTGTGCTTGGTTGGTGTGACCAGTGAAGTCCCACATGGACCTGAACCTTGTGTGACTTGAATCATGCATTTTGTAGGAAATCTTATATTTGAAACTAACATTTTTCAAGCTGAATGCTACATGTGCTGATAATGGTATTAAGACTTGATCAATAAAGTGTCCTTTCCACTGGTTGGAGTAGATTTAGTCAAGTGCATATAATGTTACCTTGCATCAAGTTTGTTTGCTCAAGGGTCATGCAACAAATGTTCAATTTTTTTATTTATAAAATGTTCACAAACTCAGTAATAGTGTTTGCAAACCGACCTTGTTTTGGTGATGTAATCAAGAAAAACTTATTTAAAGAACTGTTGAATTCATTCATCAATCAAGGATTTTGAGTTCAAATTTTTAAATTCAGGTAAAAGGTAAAGGACTGCCATCTTGTCCCAAAAATATTATGCATTTTCCTATGGCCTGAAATTAGTGGAAATGTAATCATTGGATGAAGGTAAAACACCTCTGATAAAAATTAAACCATGATTGGGTCGATTACTAAATTTTTTCCACAGTCCAAGCATAAAAATGTCAAGGCCCTGAAGGAACATCAGAGTCAAGTAACCATGATTTTTTGCTACTCCTAAAATAAGTCAAGAAGCCATGATTTTTTTCTACTCCCCAAATAAAAGGTTCAGTCTTTTAGAATTTTACATCTACAAGATACTTCTCTGAACTCTGTGACATCAGCTTTAGTCATAGTAACAACTGATCAGGGTCATACCATATAATATTCTACCCCTAGGGCAATATGGCCTTTAAACATGATTGGAATGAATTTCATACTTCACATGAAGTGTGTAATTTTCCAGTTTCACAATTCAAGGAAAGGGAATTTAAAGCACTTTTATTTTTGTCAAAAAAAGCATCTAGATACATCCCTAACTGCTTAAATGAATCAAAGGCCTGAAGGGCCTGCAAGTTGACTCGCTCGAGTCAATTGAGCTTTTTCACATCTGGCCACCATACCTTAGTATATTCAGTTTATTTTGCATCTTAAGAGATTGAATATTATATGTCTGATCCATGTTCGGTTCATAAATAAAGTGTATATTGCTTTTCCTTTATATATACAGGTTGGCACTAATGGGCTTCCGTATTATTTTGACTGGATTCTATAATGAATTTCAGCACATTAGCTGAAGTGGTCAGTGTTATGGAATAATTGGGTTAAAGATTCCCACAGCAAATCTTGATTCTAAAAATAGATTTTCAACAACAACTAGCTGCAGCTAATGAGAGCAGCAGGTGTTTGTGTTAGGGAGTATTCTAGGTCAATTATAAATAAACTTCAGATGGAAAGATTAGATATGCCTAACATGCTTGAACATATATTCATACGCAGTAATTGTACATCATACAGATATTTAATCAAAAATTTCTTTGAAGGCATAAATAATGTTACAGTAGGAAATTTTACACAGTTTTTACCTTTTATAAATTTTATTATTTTATACAAGTTTATACAATCACTCAAATCAAAGCATTTTTTGCTAGAACTATATTTGGCGTATGGATCACCTTGATGAATGCGTGATAAATTTTACAGCTCTGAAACGGCTATGTCAAGACAGGGAGTAGCTCGCTACGCGAGCCAACTCAAAAAATATATGACATAAAAGAAAGACAGAAATATTCAATATGATATTTATTGTACAAAAAAAAGTGATTTGTAATATACTCATTATGATCTGTTACATTGTAATTTACCTTCAAAGCAGAACAGACTCTAGATTAAGATTTTATAAAACACACTTTAACACTCTGCATCTCTTTGGTCAAACCATGACAGAACATTTGTTTCAATTACACAGTAAATAATATTCTCATTGCATTATGATACTTCAAAGGAGGGGTGGGGTTCATTTACAACACAGTGATCAATTATAAACACTCGATAAATGTATCCTCATGTACACTCCCTTTTTCTATGCTACTAGCAAAAAAATGCTTTGGGTTTTCAAATGGTATATTCAGGAGGATTCTTTTTCAAACAAAACAGGCCGATTATTACCATGCAATTCATTTCAAAAATAAAAACACAAATACATGTACATGGCATGTTTAGCATGCATCCATAGAGTTTCCTATCTTATTTTGTGGTACATAGTGAAAGCACATAAAAATTATGGACATTGTGTGCTATAATTGGGTTATGAATAACATGTACCATACATGAACTTGAATTTTAGAAGCTGTATTACACCTTAACACCTTCATAAAAACATAATACAAGTGAATTCCTAACTCTAATGGAATATTAGCAAAACAAAACTAACTACATGTGTGGTTATTATGTGGCAGTTTTGACTGTCTTGGAGGTCAACTATGTTTTTGACTATATCAACTTTCGTAAATGATCATACTACATTAATTAATTAAAAAAAGTGTTAAACATGATATGATTTAATTGCAAGTACTGATAAATAATTTAAGTGGGTAAAAAATTGTTGTGGCCAGACCAAAATGATAAACTAAGAAAGAACATTAACACCAATGATTCATTACCTAATTCATAGTCAAAGATCAGAAACAGATATTTTGGTAGTACTGTACATGTGTAATAAAAGAAAATACAATCCTAAATTATCTCAACAAAAAAAACCCAAAGACAGTGTTCATTACAAATTTCACCCCCTTAGAAACTGATGTTTAAAATACAGGGTTACACTCAAAAAGAACTTAATAATGGTTTCTTTTGATAAAAATTAATAAAAGCACTAAATAAAGAGGTTTAAATTCTATGTTGGTACATGTATTCAAGCACTCTGCAGTGTATGAAGAGAAAATAGTTTCATTCTTTTTTGCGCTGTCTATTCACAATAATTTTGCTCATTTCATTATGTTGATACAGGTATTTCATATATTCTGTACGATACCTAAATATTATATTAATATACAGAAACATGATCCTCCCAAGAAAAGAATTGACACACAGAGTTCATAGATTTGGAAATCTTGGATCCCCCAACTTTTACCCATCACACAAGATCTATAATGGACATACTGCTAATCTACTTAAATATCATAACATGCAAAATTGAAAATAAGACATGAATACCTCATATATACTTAACATCAACTTCACCAAAACTCCATAAATACACTTACAAAAATAATTAGAGCAAATGAAACATAATCAAAAGCTACAAAAACCTATAATCTTGATACATGGAATGATTATAAATTAAAAAGACATTCACACATTAAGATGTGTATGATTTTTTTTTTTTCATACAAACAATTCAACTGAACACTAATTACACAAACTATTAAAAATATTCAAACTCAGAAATCAGACTTATTTTCAAACAAAGGAACAAAATGAAAAGTGATGAAAAAAAGCTCAAACTTGAAATTCTGTTTTGTATGTAAATACAGATCAAATTACAAAGTACAATGTAAAAAATGAAGTTCAAATGAAATTTATTCTAGAAATCACCTGGTAACTAAAAGCTTGCCTAACTTATGTATTGCATCCACATTATGAGACATTTTAATGAAAACAAGTGGACTTACAGGAAACCCCTATCTCCAAATCTACCAATTGGCAATTTAACTATTGTTGAAGAAATGGACGTCATTTTATACACAATGTAAAATACCCCCCCCCCCCCCCCCCCCACCCACCATCCACCCTTCGCCTGTACAGGGTGACAAACCTTTAGAGATGTACCTCTTACTAGCTTGCCCCAACCACTCCCACCCACACCCAAAAATAGACTAGTTTCAAAACAGATAGCTCAAAATATTTCATGCTTTTAGAGTATTAATGCACTTTCTTCCATAGTTCAAGACATATTCCAATGCAGTTTTGTAAAGAGACACTCAACTGTTTTTTTTTTTCCCTTCCATGAAAGTAGAAATAAATCTTAAACTGTTGCATTTAAAAATCTTACCTCCTGCAAATAAACCTCTTAATCAAGAGTAGTCAATGGCAAATATAATCTAATCTTCCAATGATCCATAGTCAAACTTTTTTAACATGAAAGACACAGCATAAGAAAAATCACAAAAGTCTGTGTGTTTTAGCTCCAAATATCCACACAATAGCACATGATTCTAAATATAAAATTTCATAAAAATGGTAAAAAGAATTCTTCTATACACAGAACTTTGCAAGACAAGACATACTGGTTTCAGTTACTCTTTTAGTGTATTTAAGTGTATGGCACTGACACAGCAGTTAAGATGTTTTTAATATTCTGATCTGTTAACTGAGCATACCTAATCATCACACTAATGAAGTAATGGATAGAATTACCGGTATGTTGTATAGGTAAAAAATGATGGTGAAAGATGATGGACGTTTAACACTGCAGCAACTTAATATCAAATCAAGCAATCAGAAAAATGATAAAATATTTGTTTTTCTTTTTTTCCCATTCTAAAGATCTGTTTTAGAACTTTTTTGTCTACAGAGATGAAAACAAACTATTCTGAATCACCTGCATAATGAATGCTGCTAAAAAAAACAAGATTTGCATCTAAGGATTGTAATTAACAAAAACACTACAAAAAAGAAGGAAGTCCATAGATTTCTGGGTGATAGCATAAACATTCCGATTAACACTGGAGAAACAAAAAACAAAGAGAGAATTGCTATGTAATCAATGTGTAAGTAGTGGGAAAAACAGTTCATTGTAATTTAATATTTTAATTTTGACTAGAACAAAATGTCTTCTAACTTTTTATGTGGAGTGCAGATGAGAAATATACGCCAAAAAATGAAACTAGAAAAAGTTAAAAATAATGTTAAAATGATATATAAATATGTTCAGTATTGACTGAAATCAATCCACTGTTCATCACAATGTGACGATTTCAAGACTTGAAGAATACTGACAAATATTTACTTCATTGTTCTAGGAATGAATAAAATGTGTTACCATGGGAACCTTACAGGATCTTTGTTGTTCAGAAATAATGAAGCAGATCTTTCTTTTGGTTATATTAAACAAAAAAAAAAAATCCTATAAATATTACAGTTTTATCCAACTGTTGAATTATAATTACCTTGACTAATAATTTTCTAGAATTCGTAAGAATGAATGACACTTTTTTGCAGTTTATGAAAAAAAATCTTTTAGAAAAGAAAAATCTAAAATTTCACTTAACCTATGAATACAATTTTCCATTTGTTTTTTTCTTCTAAAATTAGAAATGTACCAACGAAATTATTTTCTTCAGGTTTGCTTGTCTGTTAATCAGAACATCCTGACACACTGTCAGCCCTCTTGAAGCCAACAGGCAAAGTTCCTTTTCTATGTTACCCAGTCTGTATAAAACTGGATTTCTCTATTCTTTTCTATTCTTTGCTTCCCTGTAATTGATCCTGGACTTGCAAGGTTTCTTTGTCCACAACCAAGGTTCCATCAACACATTATGGCAGTGAGATCCTGGAGTAGTATTGGAATCCTTACATATCAGCCACTGTTATACAGGGGTACTCCTGCCTGACTCGCATCCATTGCCTACAGGAAAATCAAAATTACCTTATCACTTACAACAAAAACAAAACACTTCTGTCTGATTTCAAATTATAATGGAATGATGTTCTGGGGCTGAACAAATACTGCTGCTTGCCACCCAAGGGTAAGTGCTTTTATGGTAGGACAAGGTCTTCACAAATCTATTTGTCAGCCCTTGGTATTCATTTCATAACAAGAGGCCCAGGGGCCACAGCGCTCACCTGAGCACATCGGGCTTGAATTTACCCCCCCCCTCCAGGTGTTCATCATTTGAACAAACGAGAATCTACACTACCTGAGGATGATTCCATATAAAAATCACTAATCAATTCTTTGAAGTACTTGAAAAGAAGATTTTAAAAGGTTTCCCTATATATCCCTATGTAAAACTTGGGTCGGCCATTTTGGCCCCATCCTAGCCCCGGGGGGCATCTTTTTAACAAACTTGAATCTGCACTACCTGAGGATGATTCCACATGGGTTTCATCTTTCCTGGCCCAGTGGTTCTTGAGAAGGATTTTTTAAAGATTTTTCTTATATATTCCTATGTAAAAGTTGGGTCGGCCATTCTGGCCCCACCCTTGCCCCGGGGATCATGATTTGAACAAACTTGAATCTACACTACCTGAGGATGATTCCAAATGAGTTTCATCTTTCCCGTCCTAGTGGTTCTTGAGAAGAAGATTTTTAAAGATTTTTCCTATACATTCCTATGTAAAACTAGGGTTGGCCATTTTGGCCCCACCTTTTCCCGGGGATCATGATTTGAACAAACTTGAATCTACACTACCTGAGGATGCTTCCACATGAGTTTCATCTTTCCTGGCCTAGTGGTTCTGGAGAAGAAGATTTTTTAAACATTTTTTCCTATATATTCCTATGTAAAAGTTGGGTCGGCCATTTTGGCCCCACCCTTGCCCCGGGGGTCATGATTTGAACAAATTTGAATCTACACTACCTGAGGATAATGCCACATGAGTTTCATTTTTCCTGGCCCAGTGGTTCTGGAGAAGAAGATTTTTAAGAGATTTTTCCTTTATATTCCTATGTAAAAGTTGGGTCGGCCATTTTGGCCCCACCCTTGCCCTGGGGTCATGATTTGAACAAAATTGAATCTGCACTACCTGAGGATGATTCCACATGAGTTCCATCTTTCCTGGCCCAGTGGTTTTGGAGAAGAAGATTTTTTAAACATTTTTTCCTATATATTCCTATGTAAAACTTGGGTCGGCCATTTTGTCCCCAACCTTGCCCCGGGGGTCATGATTTGAACAAACTTGAATCTACACTACCTGAGGATGCTTCCACATGAGTTTCATCTTTCCTGGCCCAGTGGTTCTGGAGAAGAAAATTTTTAAATATTTTTCCTATATATTCCTATGTAAAACTTGGGTCGGCCATTTTGGCCCCACCCTTGCCCAGGGGGTCATGATTTGAAAAAACTTGAATCTACACTACCTGAGGATGCTTTCACATGAGTTTCATTTTTCCTGACCCAGCGGTTCTGGAGAAGAAGATTTTATTAAAATGCCATTAAATTTTTAACAAATTCATGATTATCTCCCCTTGGAAAAGGGCGTGGCCCTTCATTTGAACAAACTTGAATCCCCTTCACCCAAGGAAACTTTGTACCAAGTTTGGTTGAAACTATAGTTCTTGAGAAGAAGATGAAAATGTGAAAAGTTTACGACGACAACAACGACAACGACGACAGACAACGGACAAATTTTGATCAGAAAAGCTCAATTGAGCCTTCGGCTCAGGTGAGCTAAAAAGTCCAAAGAATTAATTGCTAAATATATCCAGCTTAATTCAGTAAATGAGTGACTTTATACATGCAAATTGTATTTTTACCATGTTGTATTCCAATGGGAATTAATTATTTTACAAAACAGTTCTATTAAAAACCATATATCAAATCAGGTCTGACAGCAAACTTCTTCATAATTTCAAATCATAACTTTTTAAAAGAAATCATTTCTAGCAAGGATGATTCAGGATAAATACATACAATGTATATCTACAAGTTTTTACCTAATCGTTCTGCAGGCCCCCATATCCTAACCGTGCCATCATCTGAGGCACTGGCCAACATGCCTGGTAGCTTGGGATTCCAGTGAACACAGTTAACGGTCCTAGAATGGCCCTCCAGGACGGCAATTGGCTCCTCTTTTCTTAGATGCCATACATAAACTTTGTGATCTGAAAATATTTAAAATGTACATTAACTTATATATTAACTTAAAGTTGATTTCCTTTTACACATCCTCAATTTTAATATACAGTGGACCCTCATTTATCCGGATGCTTTGGTTCCTAGTCAATTTGTTCGGATATGTGAATCATCCGGATATCTGATTTACCAGTTAAACAAGACAAAATAACTTTTAAAAAATTTGTTCCGATGAAAAATCGTCGGATACTGAAGCATCCGGATATCTGGTGTCCGGATATCTGAAGGTCCACTGTATATTTTACAGTACTGTATGATATGTCACTAGTTCTCCTTAAAAGATGGACATCTATTAAAGACTTCAGAAAACAAATAAACCCATATGTTGGTCCACTTTAACATTTCTTTCTTGTTCTGTTAATGAATTTTACTTCTTGGAACTGACAAAGTGAAGTTCCACTGTCTATATAAAGGCCATTGGTTTGAATCCTACCTAAAATGCTAATATTCTCAACCTTATTTTCATACCAAGTCATGAAGTTAATGAAATATGAACTTTACTGCATTTCATGAACTAGTATCTAATACACAATTCATTTTCTCCAATAAGTTTATTAGTACTAACCTTCACTTCCACTGGCAATGAAGTCTTGATTTAGTCCTCCAAAACATGAATGTATTGTGTAAAATCCCTGTGTAACCCCTTGAAATTTCCTTACTAAGCACCTATCATGCAAGTCCCATAAATGAATTCCCTGAAATAATGGTGCAGACAATTAAGGGTATTGTAAGATTTTGAAACAAAGGGACACTCTACCCTTTCAATTTCAGTTATGACCCTAAAAATTGAAACAATTCATAATTTGATCATTAAAAAAGATAGCTTTTAACTGATTGAATATCTCACAGTGCAAGTGACTAAACTATATAGTCTACCCTCATGAACATTAAAATTTTTAATCCATATATCTAAATCACACCAAGAGGAAAACTTATTAATAGTTGTGTTGTTGGATCAATGCAAGATGCAAGTACATTTGAATAGCTTCAAAAAGTCAAAAACCTTTTCATGTACATACCTGAGTAGCTACATTGAGTAATATTAATCTTCCTGTATCATTTAATGTGAAAGACATGACTGGATGATCTTCTTGTATTCTGAAAAAAAAAAATCAAGGAAATTACAACATCCTTCAAAAATCTAAGTAAATATAAACATTTCTTAGAGTAAAAGAAAGTTTACTTGTATTATGTTTTGAAAGATATAGTGTCTTTATATTCTTGTGTTATAATGAGAATTGAAGTAAGAGGTAATTCTTCATATTTGATCATGAATTCAAAACTTCTAACACCGTCTTACACATTGAAGTCTGCAAGTTCGTCAAAGTTATATCCCCTGACGCGATGATGGGTGTCGGCAGCGAGGACTGTTTTCCCGTCATTCTGGCAGGCTATACATTGTACACGCACACCTTCCCAGGAATCCAACACATTGCCGTCAAGATCCTGTAACAAACAGAATTATATGTATGTCAACTTTTGTTGCTCATAAACAACAATTTTTACAAAATTTTTTAAATGAATTTGTTTTTATTCATTTACATGTAATTGTTAAATAGTATTTTTGGAAATTGTTTTGTTTTTATGCAAGTGAAAGTTGTAATGTTTGAAATCAACATAAAACCAGTTAATGTGAAAATTTTTTAAAAAGTAACTTTCAAACAGATTACCATATTTGGCCGAGTATAATACGCATTGATGTAAAATACGCACCCCCCATTTTTAAGTCTGAAACTGGGGAAAGTTCGGATGTATTATACGCAACAGAAAAATTTACCAAGCGATGTTCTGAACTTTGAAAATTGCGGTAATTTGTTACGAAAATCGGCGCGAGGATTAAGTGTCAAAAATTTACTGAACACACCTTTTTCAAAATACACACTTTATAACTTTCTCTTAATCCTGACATTCAATATCGCGGCAATCTGGAGAAAATTATTTATTCATTTATTTCAACAAAGCACAAGATAATGTTGCGTAAAAGTATTAAAAGAATTTTATTTTAAGCATAGTTACGGTGATTTTGAAATTATGCGTCGCCATATTCTTAGATGAAATAATTTTATTTCAACAAGCATGAGATATTGTTAAAAGTTTTAACAGTTGTAATATTTAATTTTGATTCTAGGTAATCATGCTGAAAATTATGTTACAATACTTTAATAGGACACGGAATTGAAACATCATAGTATTTATTTACTTAAGAAGACTACGATTTTCCTCTTCTGAATCTTCGCGGACATCTTATTTTCTAAAGAGCACAAATAAATGATAACACTGAAGTTTTAGCTTAATTCATATTTCATTTGTCAACTCTCAATCATTTAAACAAGAGGCCGATAAGTATAAGATAAGGTAAAATTACACTTAACAAGTGTTCCTTTAATTGTTTAATGTGTCCTAATCAACACGTGCTCACAAATACGAAAGGTCATAAACCGACACCAAATTTTTAACAAAGAAAATAATCAAAGCAATTAACATGGCAGTAAATAATCAGTGCTCTAACTGTAAAAACATTGCTTTGGAGTCGGTAGACAATTAATTGCCCGGAGGGGTGTTGATAGGTAATTATCATTTGACCAGCGCAAGTGTGTCACAACATTGGCTTCCTTTCATTGAGTCGTATGGAGGGGTGTTTATGTTGCAGCAGATTTTCATTGAGTTATTTAAAACCTAAAATAAATTTTTATTTTATTGTATTTCATTAAAAAATGACTTATTACTTTGTCTGGCAGATAAGGTGCATATGCACTACCATTACGAAAGCACGTCGCATAGGCATGAGTGAACGTCTAAAAATAACATCGGTAATGGCGGCCTACTTGGAGACAATCAACATGCAGCTCAAATTACTTTTAACTTGCTTTTTTATGTTATTTAAGTATCAAAAGATTATGAAAGTGACATTTTTAACAAGCATACCTTCCAACAATAACTTTCCAAAGTTTAAAATATGGCGATAAACAAAAGAAATTGCATATGTCTCAAGGTAATACAGTGAAACTTCTCCAAACTGGCCCCCCCTGGAAACCGGTTCTCCCTGAACATCGGCCAAATTTATAAGTCCCGGCAAAATTCTTAACATTTCTTTACACATAAACTCTCATAAAACCGGCCACCCCTGAAAACCGGACACCGGCCACTTTTCCAAGAACAAAAGTTAAGAAACATGGGAAATTTCCCCTCATCATACCGGCCACTTTTTTATTGCACGAAATTAACTGTCATTGGCCGGATGGGTAATAATGACCGGCCGGAGGTGTGAAAAATAGCCTACCCACTAGAAGTCAGAGGTGTGAAAACTGAATATGGCCTCATAGGGTTTTTCTATTGTTCAACCGTCTTGAAAGGGTAGTCATCATGCCAGACTATGTAAATGGCCGGTCTAAGTTGTGTACATAATTATTATTAAAAAAAAAATTAAACTTGAATTAATAAAATATCAAGCAACTAATAAATTTAAATCACAGAATGAATCAACAAATTATCGCACGCCATATTGCATCATCTTTTTAAATACACATAAGCGGCCTTAAAATTGGATGCAGTTACATAATGCTAAGGTAAAAAAAATACTAGTGAAATGTTTACCAAAATATACATTTTTTAATTAAATTATCAGAAGAATTGCTCAGAAATGTTTTAATTATTTACTTTTCACTGAAGTACAAATTTTTTTAATGACGTAAGCGATACACAGATACATGCAGTATACTGTATAGAGTTCAGTTAAGGTAAAGGGTCTGGTTTATTTCTTCGCTTATGGTTAATAAAGTAACTTTCTGTTTTTTTCTGTTTTATTTTTTAATTTCTTTTTATAAAAATCAACATGTATGACGAATTTATCCTCACTAATAATAATTTATTTTTTAGACCTTAAGAATACATTACGTGTCTGCCGATAATTAATAACATGTTGACAGATAATTATAACAGACACCAATTATATATTTTTTCTAGCATCTGTCACATATTAGTTCTGCAATTCTTCAGTATGTTAGATTCTCGGGAAACCGGCCACCCCTCTGGTCCGGCCATTTTATTCAGTCCAGCAGCTGGCCGCTTTAGAGAAGTTTTACTGTACTACGGTATGTACGTATGATAGTCGTGTTTCACATGAAAGAAAATCTTATCAAAATCCCATTGTGATGTAAAATACACATCCCTTTCTCAAAGAAATTTATTCTAGGAAAAAAGTGCGTATTATATTCCCCCAAATACGGTAATAGTTGTTAGCATGGAATATTATGCAACATTATGCACACAGATAATACTTACACACTGATAAAATTGGCCCCTAATTCCCCCCGTTACAAATTTTTTACTGTCTATATGCCAGGATGCTGTAGTTAGACTATCCTCAGGAGACTGGCTCATCTTGACTCTCAGATCACCAGTCTACAACACAGGAACAAGGATTAAAGAACATAGAGTTAAGCTGATAATTAATCTCCATCTGTTAATTTATCTTCTTCCAATGCAACAATTTTTCCAAGTTTTATGGTTGGAAATAGTTTAACCACATTTGATACATATATAAAAGAGTAAGTATTTAAAATCTAAAGTTTAAAAGACACACATGTACAATCACATTTGCAAAATTTTGTACCTCCACATTCCACAACCAGAGATCAGAACAATCGTCTGGACCACAGGCAATAATATGTGTGCCATCTGGGCTCCAGGCAATATAAGACACTCCATAGGCATGGTTCTCAAAAGTCTTCTTGCTTCTCAGCTCATAGGTGGACTGAAATGTATGTTAGTACAAGAATTCAAAATGTTTTCCCTTCAAGATATGATGTAATTTTAAACTGAATTTTTTAACCTTTGGTATAAAAGCACTTCTCTACAAAAGGAGAAAAAATTGCTTCATACCATATTCAGAGCTTCACCTTCAAAGTATTCAGTATAGCAGGAGTGTATAAAATCAAAGAGATTGGATCATATGATGTCACTCAGTATGTATGACTTACGAAATCAATCTCCCATATGATGAGAGAGCCGTCTTTTGAGCCAGTGGCCAGTTTGGTACCGTCCGGTGAGAACCGACAGAACCAAACTTCATCACAGTGGTCATTTAGAGTCTGTAGAGTGATGGAAGGAAACTGCTCTCTGAAAAATGAAGTTATCAAGTGATATTTAAATGTTTAATTAATCAAGATCATCTGTTGCGGAGGTATCATCTTACCAATGGGAATTCATGCTTGAAAAGACAAAAAATATTGTTTCTCTGCTCATCATGTACCAGTACACTGAACATATATATATGTATGTCTTGAAATCTACATACAGTACATCTCAATTTTTGATACAGAAGTTGAGGATAAAAAGAATGTAAAATCATCCTCATCATATTAAAATCAATTTCATCAATATTTCCATAAATAATTTTACAAAATGCCAACAAACCTGCTACAGAGGTGGTCTATGAGAAGAGACACGGCCTCCAGATTGCTGTCAGACTTTGTGTTGTGGTACGGACATCTCTCCTTCTGTTGTTCTACTGCCTGATTCAGGAGGGTGACGAGTCGGCGGGGCGGCAACATCACAGAGGGGGGCAGGAAGGCTGAAACATTACATAAAGACATAAATAACAGAGAAAACATCACAGAGGGGGGCAGGAAGGATGCAACATTACAAGAGACTTAAATAACAGAGGGGGCAGGAAGGCTGCAATATTTTATAAAGAATCAAATAACAGAGGCAACATCACAGAGATGGAGGAAGGCTACAACATTACATAACAAAGCTTTACATTACGATTATATGTATGAATTTAAATCTGAATTACGCAGATCAAAATATACAGATGATGATTTTAATTTTGCAACAATACATTAATTTACGGTAATCTAAGCAGGAATGGTAATTTGAAGTTAATGATGAATTTAATTAAGACAAAGATATACTTACTCTGTAGTTTCTCTATCAGTTTGCTACGAGATTCTACACCCTTGCCATCCCACTCTGCTGTTTCACGTAAATCTTCAGCATTACAGCACATCATGAACCTGGTCAAATATCAAATAACTCAAAGTTTCACAAATATAAGAAGACATGTCTACATGTATAATATTCAAGATCTCTCACAAATGAATGTTTGTCCCATTAGTACTAACATCGTTGCATTTACAATCATGTAAGATGTTTCTCTGTATGCTCAGTTCCTATACTTATACATGTATAAACAATGAAGACATATTTTAACGTACGTGCTCAGCTGGTGTACTCGCTCTGTGTTAAACTTGAGAGGAGTCAGTTCATATCGCAGACAATGCAAAGCGTCAATTTCCCTCCCACTCTCCAGCAGTTCTAAATACTTCTGCTCCAGGATCAGAAACTGCATTTTCTGTAAGAAATTAGAACAAAGAATATCTGATTAAGTTTAATATAGGTTACAAGTTTTTAAATCCTAACAATGCTGAAGCAATACAATACATTAATGTACACTTCTTGGAATCAAGCATAATGGCAATATGTGCATTCTCAGATACAATGAAATTGCATATCATTAATTAAGAGACTTTAATTTGGGGGAAACAGTAAATTTACTTATCTAAACTATATGCCTAATGAAAATCCATCTATATTTATGTGTATTTATACATAAAAATAATAAATATATGATTTACCAAGGTTCCGTGTGAACTTTCTATTAAACCTTTCAACTCCTCCAAGTCCTGTTCGGCCTAGAAAAGAATTAAAATTTATTTTACGTATTCCTTTCTCTAGAAATGTGTTTTACACAATGATCAGCATCTTGCTCTACTATATCATTAGCCAGGTGCCTCACTGCATTATACAAATTCACCATTTTCTTTCATTGCCTCATTTTTTTTTTTTTTTTACGTAGTTTATTTGGTCATAGAAGGGGTTATTACAATGTAATTTTTGTTGAATATGTTGTAATAATCTGAGTATATATAGATTAAAACCTCCCTGCATATATACCAAGATTCAACTGAAGGAATTTTTAAGGTCAATGCATATATACAAGGCTGGAGCCCCTCTGTAGCTGGCTTGTTCAAAATGCTCATTGCAGAACAGTAGAAAGATCTCTTTTGTGCAATGTTCAATAAAGATATCTTTCACAGTGTTTCAGCTGGAGAGTTAAGAGGAAGAGGAAGAAGGAAACAGCTATGGTAGCACATTACAGATGTTTAATTCTATAAATTTCTCCTGTTACCTTTGCCCATTCTCCCTCCATGACATGAGACCTTAGTTTGGCTGCAGCGGGGTGCTCCAGCATACATCCGGATTCAGAAATCAGCTGCTCAGCTGTCTGACTGTGTAAAAAATAAATGTAAAATATCAGTACTCTATCCTAACGTGAAATGGGGGAGAAAAAGATTTAATGATACAGTGTATATGATGACATATTTTATTAAATTATCCATTTAATTTCTTTTATAAAAGAAATTGGGCTTTTAGATACTTAAACTTTCTCAGAAGGAAATACTATCCAAAGACTCTAAATTAGTAAAATACATCTTTTTTTCATACATTACAACCCAACAGTTATATTGCTACATATATCATTTATTTCAAAATAACATGTTTATGTGTTACAGTACTAAGAATTTAATGTTAACACTGGAATACAAATATGATGGGTCATGATATTGTTTTTGGTAACTATCTATAAAGTTTAAGTTTGTGTCTGAGAGACAAAAAATCAATATAATATATATCTCTCCAATATGCCATGATGTTTCAGAAAAAAAACCATTTAAAGTCTATGACCCAAAATTACAAAATGATCACAAACTTGAGAGACAATATAAATGCTCTCTAACTGAATGCAAGCATATATCTCAACACAGTTACTTTAAAGTGATAGTCAAGTGCAACCACTAATAATTATTATTAGTACATGATCATGCAACTGCATAACAACTGACAGTTTGGATACAGACATGTTTAATAAAATGGGCCCCTGACAAATGTATGGCTCGACAAAATAAAATTTTGCATTAATAATTTCATTTCCCCTCATGCATTCTGATTTCAAGTACAGCATATTTGGTCACAATGAAGAGATATGAATGTCCTTTATATAAGCACATTTATTTCCAGTTTTCAAATACTCACTGTTGTTTATGATAAATTTGTCTTAAAATACAAAAATTCATAGACTATAATAGTAAGGGAAAATGATTTATTTAAAAATAAAATATATTTCAAAAGATTTATTATCTTTTATGTTCAGGGGAGATAATGAAGTGCTATGCATTTCCTCTAACCAACAAAGGAAGTTCTAAAATAGATATATTCTTATAAATAAATCTATTTCTCTTCAAATCCTAACTTTATGTAAATGTAAACAAAAAGGACTTCAAATGATCTTGTTTTGACATACCTTTAAAAGAAAAAACCACTGTGTTACACATTTGTCACCATGACATGTGGCAAATTGATAAAGAGGTTTCTTTGTTTACATTTAGTGTCAAAATAATGTTGATATCCTATGAAAATTTACTGATGTAACTTCAATAAAAGATACGAAATTTTTATTTAAAAATCAGTCCAATTTCCACTTTTCTTTCTTCTAAGCACAGCAGAAAGCGCCATCAATCAATATCAGCTGATTTGACACATTCACCCCATGGGAGCCCCAGGATGTAATTACAAGTTAAAATATTGCGTAATACTGACCATATCCATGGAATACATGTAAGACATAGTCAGATCATCTGATTAAAATAACTGTTTCATGATTATTAAAATAGAAACATTCTTATTTTTTATTCAAACGAATCAAAACAATCGCTTTGTTTTGATTCGGAGACTCTTACTTCAGACCCAGTCCTCTCAAATGCTGGACGATCAACCGCACAATATCTTGGTCAGTTTGTGACATGGGCTTTCGTGGAGAGGATTTGGTATGAAAATCGCCATTTGCAAACGAGGGACAAGAGCCATTTTGTTGAGACGACGTCGCAATGCTCGACTCTCCATTGTGTTGGGGACAGCCATTCGATTGCATGATAGAGGCCAAGACTCGCTGCTTTTTACGCGGTGGGGGCGAAGTTCCACCGTCTTCTGATTCTGACGACGATGCCAGTATTGCTCAGCTTCGCTTTATAGGGAAAACTGTCCAGTAAAGTCATCCGTTTGGTCCTTGGCGAGCGAAATCCGACAAGTGGTATCCTCTCTCTCTCTGACTGCAGTTACCAAATTTGTTTTGCTAGATGACGTCACAGGATGAGAATTGTGGGAGATTTTAGCCAAATACACGAAGTTATATTGCGGGAAAATTAAAGACCGGGAAAAACGTGAAATTTATTATTGTTCAAATAAAAACTTATTAACTCGGTCGCTTATTGCATTTCAATTAATATATACAAATAAAAACCAGTCAAAAAAAAATTCCCAGAAATTAAGCAAAAAAAAAAAACTCGCCCAAACGTCAAAAACCTTATTGCATTTCAATTAATATATATACTCGTACTACTCAGTATTTTACCACGATATGTTAGGCCTATATTGAAATGCATTTTAAAAAAGTCATGGAGGTATATATTTGGCAATTGCATCATCAATTTATCAGCTTTTATAATATGGTGTGTCTCTTTTTGTGTAAGGGCTGGGTTGCTAAAAGGAGGGGAGAGCACACTTTTTTTTATTAAGTGCAAGTCAATCTAAAACAAAGGGGAAAACTTTCTTTAAAAAGGGCTATATAGAAGAGTTCAAATTAAAGTTGGACGATGCTGAGCAATACTGGCATTTTCCTTAGTAAAAGTTCTACAATGCGTTCATAGCTGCAGAACTGTAGCATTTTGGTTTTATATATTATTTTGTCTTTGATCATAACACTGCAGTCTCCATAATGCAAAAAATGTGCAGTTTATGGCACAAGATTTTTTGTGCACTGTTTGGAAGAACTACCCTTTTCAATATTGGCAAATCATTTGCCTTTCACCCCCTAATTCCAGGCACATTCTTAAACCAATTGATGTCTTTTTTGCCTTTAACAACTGGGTTGTTAATAAAAGGAGGGGAGGGCACACTTTTTTTCATATAGTCATCTAAAACAGGTGATAAACTAGCTGGCTTGATTTAAATTGTCTGATTGAGGTATCACAGAAAATTCTAATTCAAGCTGGTTTATTGCTTGTAGAGACGACTGTAAAGGGTTGGGAGGTGGATAAAATATGCAGATTTATTTTTAAAAATGTGTCTAGAATTATGGAGGAAAAGGTATATGATTTACCAATGTTGGAAAGGGAAGAAATCCTTTTTCATACTCCAACTGAACAAGCAACATCAAAAAATCATTTGGATGAACAATACATGTATATGTAGCAAGGTTTTGACTAAAACTAACAAGTTATGAATTTTGCTGTTAGGAATCAGCCACTTATAAGATATCATACAGTACATATTAGTAATAATTTTTTTGTGCATCAATTTTTTCCCTAATGTAGACATAATTTTCTAAGACATGGCTCAAACAACAACTTAGATAATCAAGAGGCCCACAGGCACCTTCGCTTACCTTTACCCAAGGATGCTTTGTACCAAGTTTGGTAAAAATTGGCCCAGTGGTTCTCGAGAAGCAGTCAGATTAAAATCAAATTTTCATTACCGTGGTAGCTCTTTTTTTAAATTTTGATTCAAGCAACAATTAAAATAAAACAGAGTTAGTGAAGGTTTGATTTAAATAAAACTGCCTAAGAAGAAGTTGAAAATGTGAAAATTTACAGACAGACTGACAATGGACAAACAGTCATCAGAAAAATGAAATGTCACAACACTGGAAAAACAACTCTTGACAAATCTTTCAACAGCACCATACTGAATTTAATACAAATTTAAAAAGAAGCAATCATGAAACAAAATTTGGAAATTGCAAGACATATTCATAAAGTTGCAATCTTCAGCAAAAGAAATGATGTATTAAGTTCATATTACAATGTAAATGCTAATGTAAATTCAATGCGATCAGACAGATAAAATTTCAAATGGTTACATACATTATTCACAATGAAGATTAATGAAAAATGTGAGCAGCACTTATAACACATGCAAAATATTTAACAGATAACCACAGGGAAAGAAGAGACGATACAGAGAATCCTGTGTAATGGGAATGCAATGGGACACGGATTTTATGTCAGAATAAACAGATTGAACAGTGTAAAGAGCATGCAAAATGTATGGGAATGGGGAAACAAGTGTGAATTAATAGCGAAACTAGAGGTACTGTGAGCAATGAGCTCACTAAATGATACCCCCCGCCTCCCTAATGTCGATGTGTTGCTATATATTGTTTTGCGGTAATGTGTAAAGAGGAATATAAAGTCGTCCTATGAAATGCATGTTATCCAGAAGCTTCTATAGTGGCGTCAAAGGTAAACATATAATGGCAATGTCCATGTTTTGCTATGGGAAACCAAGTATACGTGTCGAATAAAAAAGTATAATAGGAGGTTGCACAATGGCAATATGTAATAAAGATTCTGTGAAAGTTTCATTAAATTTCACTCAGTAGTATAAGAGGAGTGTGCGGATAAGAAATAAAGAGTAACAGACGGACGGACAAATGGACGGACGGAAAGAATTTACTATATACCCTCCCACTTTTCAAGCGGGGGGGGGGGGGGGGGGGTCATAATGAACTCTACAATGTTAGAGACAGTTTTGACTGTATACTATATATACACAAATGTTTAAGGAAATGTTCACGCCCTATTACCCTGGTCAAAAGGAACACATTTTTCTAATACAAGACAATTTCTAAATCTCAACATGAGGCCCATGGGCCACATCACTCACCTGAGAAGCTTTGACCATGTTGTTCTTTACCAGATTTCCCCCTTGTAAAACCTATTGTGACCCCACCCTACCCCACGGGTCATAATTTGGACAATTTAAAATCTACACTATGGATGCTTCCACATAAGTTTCAGCTTTCTGGCTCAGTGGTTCTTGAGAAGAAGATTTTCAAAGATTTTTTGCTATATATTTCTTAATATAAAACTTTGATTCCCCATTGTGGCCCCGCCCTTCCCTCGGGGGTCATTATTTGAACAATTTATAATCTAGACTAACCAAGGATGCCTTCCTTATAAGTTTCAGCTTTTCTGGCAAAGTGGTTCTTGAGAAGAAGATTTTTAAAGATTTTTCCTATGTATTTCTAAACAAAACATTGATTCCCTATTGTGGCCCCACCTTACCCCCAGGGGGTCATCATTTTAACAATTTAAAATATAGACTACCCCAAGATGCTTTCCAATAAGTTTCAGCTTTTCTGGCCCAGTGGTTTTTGAGAAGAAGATTTTCGAAGATTTTTCCTATACATTTCTATGTAAAACTTTGATTCCCTAATGTAGCCCCGCCCTACTCCCAGGGGTCATGATTTGAACAATCTAGAATCTACACTACCCCAAGATGCTTCCACATAAGTTTCAGCCTTTCTGGCCCAGTGGTTCTTGAGAAGAAGATTTTCAAAGATTTTCCCCATATATTTCTATGTAAAACTTATTGATTCCCTATTGTGGCCCTGCCCAACCCTGGGGGTTATGATTTGGACAATTTAAAATCTACACTACCCCAGGATGCTTGCAAACAAGTTTCAGCTTTTCTGGCCCAGTGGTTCTTGAGAAGAAGATTTTTCTTACTTATTTCTATGTAAAACTTGGATTCTCTATTGTGGCCCCCCATACCCCCATGGGTCATGATTTGAACAATTTAGAATCTACACTAACACTACCCCAAGATGCTTCCACATAAGTTTCAGCCTCTCTGGCCCAGTGGTTCTTAAGAAGAAGAATTTCAAAGATTTTTCCTATATATTTTTATGTAAAAATTTGATTTCCTATTGTGGCCCCACCTTACCCCCAGGGGTCATCATTTTAACAATTTAAAATCTAGACTACCCCAAGATGCTTTCACATAAGTTTCAGCCTTTCTGGCCCAGTGGTTCTTAAGAAGAAGATTTTTAAAGATTTTTGTAAATATAACTATATAAAACTTTGATTAAATTGTGGCCCCGCCCAACCCCCCGGGGTAAAATTTGAACAATTTAGAATCTACACTATCCCTGGATGCTTCCAAACAATTTCAGCTTTTCTGGCCCAGTGGTTCTAACACAGAAGAAGATTTTTTAATGACCCCACCCTATTTTTGTCTTTTCTTGATTATCTCCCCTTGTGTGGGGAATTGGCCTCTCATTTTAACAATTTAAATTCCCCCTTACCCAAGGATGCTTTGTACAGAGATTGGTCAAAATTGGCCCAGTGGTTCTTGAGAAGAAGTTGAAAATGTGAAAAGTTTACAGACATTACCCGGACAAAATGGAACACAAAAGCTCACTACAAGACAATTTCTAAATCTGGTGAGTTAAAAATGTTCTAAAGCTTTTCTACATATATAAGCTTATTTTGGACTAAAAATTTAGTTTCTTAAAGAAATACTGTAAAATTACATATTTTTGTGGGGTCAAATTTTCGAGGTTTGAATAAAAAACATTGGTTTGTGATGATTTGAATTTGTGGTTGGAAAATGTTTAGTAGTAATGTCTATGGAATTTACATTTTTGTGGTGGTCATAAATTTGTGAGTCTCTCCATACCTCGAAAACAATGAAAATTAAACCACCACAAAAATTAGTGATTTCACAGTATACTGTTGCTCTCATAGTGTTTCTACTGAGCAGAAAAAATTCATACCCTACATATACATCCATAAAAATAATCAATTTTCAATGAAAAATTAAGAGTATACTTATGTATACTACAGAGAAGTAACATAAAAGTACATGTATTACAAATGGTTTACTTGTAAACTGCAAACATTTAAAAAAGACTTAGTAAAGCAGTAGGAAAAAACAAGTGATCAATAGGTCATATAGCTCACCTAATGCCAAACTATTTGTCCAGAGTACCTAGGATACATGAATTAAACATCTTCAAAATAATTTAAAAATTTAACTCCAGTTACAACCTTTTAGAAAACAATTATACAGGGATGCAAGTCAAGAATATCTTATTCATTTGTTTTTAAATTCTAATTCTCTTAATCACTGGAGTAATACAGTGACTGGTCATGTAGGCATGTTCAATTATTGTCTCCTTAAACAATGTTTTTTTCATAAAAAAGATACATTTACTATGGCGTTAGATATGATAAAGCTTTGGCACTGTCAACCAGTCAAAAAATTAGGAGACTGAATAAATTGCATGCAGGGGTGGATCCAGGTACCGAGTAGACATTTTTACATTTTCAAGACTATAAACTATGATTTACGCTAACTTTAAATTGCATGTCCGCCACTGGCATGTACTGGTAGTTTTTAACAATTTGTTGAAATTACAGACATCTTTGACCTGGAAAATTTATCTGAGTCAGGTGAGCTAAAATGTTCAATTCCATTCAAATATTAGTTAAAGGCTAAAAATAACATCTTTTGATACATGTACAGTGTACTTGTATTACTCAGCAAACACATGAAGATATATCACTTCTGTATTCCCAATTGTTCCCATAAAAACCAGCACAGAGAAATCCCCCTGGTCCTTTCAGCTTAAAATCTTTTCCTGTGATGACATAATCTGGCAATAAGTTGGAAAACTGAAATATATGAACATTGCTCATCATGAACTTTTGTATAATTATTTGTATGTACTAACAGTAAAACTATAAAATATTCTGCATTCATATGATCAAATATTGTTTCATGCCATAGAAATTTAAGTTGCTTAATTACGGTGACCCATGTAATAATATCCAAACTGAATTGACATCAAACTCTGCATTATGGGTCACCCCATATACACATAGTTCAGCTGGGTGACTATAATTAAAGGCTTAAAACCTTAAGTTGACTTTCCATTGTTCTGAATAACTTACTGGTGAGCGGGTCATGGGAGGAATGGTGGGTGTAGCTAGGGATACCACGTCCATCAGACCCTCTGCAGAATTCCCCAATATTAACAAAGCTAGCCTGCCCTTCCCATGAGGTGCCAGTGTCAGGAGCCCCATTCTCTTCTCTTGGAATTGACAGCTCTCAAGACCAAAGGATTGTTCTACAATACAAAATTGTCGTACTGTCTAGCTTTGTTAAGAATACTTTCTGGAATCAGGCCATTGAAAAGAAGATATAATACATGTATATGATATATGTAAAAAAAATATAACAAAGAAGCAAGTGATTCACACCATTGTATACGTATTACATTTACATGTTCTAAATACTATACCTTTTACTTTTATAGGTATCTCATCAAGAAAACTGATAGTTAGCAGGTTTTCCTCTTCTGAGCCAAGGATTATTAAGTTTGAGTCCTCTGAAATTAAAAATAATATCAAACTTGTGCTATGTTTATAAACAGTGTTGCTATATGCCAGAGGTTCTCTTGGGCCATAACCAATAATACATGTATATTCATATTAAAGGTACTTGGACACAGATTTGAAGTTATTATTTCCTCTATTTTTTTACAACTTATATATTTAATAGCATTTCACACAAAAATTAATTAAAAATCTTATTTCATATAAAAGATATTAAAATTTCAAATTTTTTGGCGGATTTTGAATGACACATTTTGCACTTTCATGAAAATTTAATCATTTGGTTAATTTTAGGAAAAGTGGCAATCTCGTTGTGTATAAATGAAAAATATTAATACTATAATCTAGAAAATTCAGAGTAGATATGTTCAAAAGCAAAACAAACACACAATATATTGTCAGTCCATGCAGTTGTGGTAAGCAGACTGTGAAAATATGACAAAAATCACCAGGTCTTCTAAATATAAACAATAACAGAACTCGAGCCCTGTTTACAAAAACTGTGTACATAACACGAGTGTGCTCGATTTGCTAAACTCTGTAAGCAACCCTTACTTAGGAATGACGATACTTGTGAGGGAGTTTTGCTTTCTAACATTTGTAATGAATCGGAATAAAACTATTTTTCTGGATAGAAGTTTTAATATTTCTCATTAATACACCACAAGATTGCTACTTTTCCTAAGGATTAAGAATAAGGTTAAAATTTGTGAAAGTGCAAGGATGTGTCAATCAAACCCGCCAAAAAATTTCAAGTTTTAATAACTTTCAAATGAAATAAGATTTCTAATTAATTTTTGTGTGAAATGCTATTAAAATATATGTGTCGTAATATTATAGAAGAAATATTGACTTCAAATCTGTGTCCAAGTACCTTTAAGCAGTTACCAAGTAATCAAATGTGTCACACAATTCACTTTCCAGACAATTCCAGTTTATCTCTGCTCTGACAAAATCACTCATCAGCTACAGCAACTGCCATATCTAAGTTACAGACACACTTACCCAGAGTCCCAGGGTCCACATCAAACACTTACCAACTGTCTCTGGGTCCAGCTCTAACACTTACCCACAGTTCCTGGGTCCAATCAAACACTTACCCAAAGTCCCTGGGTCCACCTCTAACACTTACCTACAGTTCCTGGGTCCACATCTATGTCCTTGATGATCTGGACAGTGGTGTCAGAGGTCAATAAGAATAAATTAGCAATATACACAGCAGCTGATTGAAGTCTAGCTGAGATCTCAGGTAATCCTAGTGTTCCTATTTAACACAGGTAAGACAACTTGGTTATTGCTACAAATATGATTGTTTTTCAACTGAGCAATTACTTGTGCATTGACATTCATATGCATTCTGTTCTTACCTATGACAATGACAAATTTTTGCTCTGCAACTCTTCTAGCTGGTCCATAAGTAGAACTGTTTCTTCCAAGGAGATTCTTTTCATCACAAACTTTCCAGTTTCCTTGAGAAAGTATAAATTAAAAAGTCCAGTTCCCTTGAGAAAATATATATAAATTAAAAATATCAAATCCAAAGCAACAAACTTCTTCCATGGAAAATAAGCTATTAATGGTAATTAATTAAAGATAATATAAAATACATATACATGTAATTTTAAATAATAAGGTACCTTTGATTTGACATAAGGTAACCCTGGAATGTTTTCCTTTCATTAAACCAATTTTATTACCATCCACCTACAACAAAATCAAACAATCAGATAAACTTACAAAATAATAAAATTATTATTTTCATGTCCATAGTTTCATGGAATGATAATTAATAATTATAAGTCCATGAGGTTCTTTTGCTTGAATATATCTCTTCATTCAGAATAATAAAGATTAAATCCTTCTTCTTTATATGACAATTAAGCAACTTTATCCTAGTATGATTTTATTAAATGAAATGAAATATAAAAAAGCACCTACTTTTAACACTTTCTGTTTAAAATTTGTTTTCCTGTTTGGTGGTTCTTGAATGCTAAATCTTGCAACATTGACAGTTTCCAAGTCAAAGAGGTCCTTAGAAATGCTTCCCTGAAATTAAAGGATACTTGATTCAAAAGTTGAACAACTTTGGAACAATTCATGTAAACTCTATTTTTAATCTTTTTAAAAAACCAGCCATTGAGAATAAGTATTTTAATTAAAATTATTTTCTATGCTGATACTCAGTGGTTGCTGCTGATATGCGTTATTTAATCTTAAAGAATATATTCTTTTTTTTTTTTGAGTAAAACATCTTATAAGAACTGCTAAAAATAAATAATAAAGAATTTCTTGTGAATTTGAAACATATTGTGAGAGAATACAGATGTACTTTTTTTCCACAGGGAATTGGAATCTCAACGGAAAATTATGCTGATTTCTTTGATTGTCACTATTTGCCTTACATCTATATTAAGTATGCTTGGACAAATTTCCGTGGAAAATATTGACCACGTACATAGCGTAAATTAATACCACACTGTAAAAAGTACTTCTACAGTAACTAATTACATTTGTACCAGGAGTGGAGACAGATGCGGCAGACCAGACTGGATTTGAACCCGGGTACCCTGAATCTCCAGTCAGGTGCTCTACCATCTGAGCTATCTGGCCACTGGCAAAGGAACACGACTGACCGCCACACATATATAACAAAGTCTGCCTTTTTTTATTGTGTTTAACTGTACCAGTGTAGTTTATTATTTGAACAGAACATTATTTTCTGTGCTGATACAAATAATAGTTGCTTTTTGATGTGTTGATTTTAAATTTTTTATTTGAGAAATGATTTTTCTCTTTTGGTTTATAAAAAGTTTTTTTAGTGGGTATAAAGTACACATACTAGCAAATTTTGCTAATAAAAGAATTGAAGGAAAAAAGGACTATTACAAACTTTCACCAAGTTTTAACAACAAATTATTTGCTAGTTCACTAGTGAGGGACATCGGTTAATTTTCATAATGATAGGGATGTGCACCCCATATACCGGTATATCACCATTTTTTGGCAGGGTTGATAAGACCTAAATACCAGTCTTTAGGTACATAATATAAAGTCCAGATATTATTCAATAATTTGTTCAATCTTTCAAATTACAATTACAGAAACTATAAAAAATGTTGTAAAAAGTGTTGACTTTCTCCAAACATAATTGATTTTATATACATAAAAATTTCTAGAAAGTAAAATCTCTCTCTCCTTTTAAAAATATCTGATATTACTGACACTGTGACTGATATATCGCGATCCGATACCCATCCCTAATAATCGATCATCTGGCATTAGTGAAATTTACCGATTATAATCGGATGCATAGTTTTGTATATAAAAACCACAATTACCTTTAAATTGAATATATAATTTATTGTTTTCTTTGTTGTTTTGCTTATTTCACACTTTCTATATACATGCAAGTAATAACAGAATTCTTAGTTAACAAAGCTAATAATCTGATTTTTTTTACCCGTTGAACATCACGAACAATTTAAGAAGCTAATTAAATATAAAATGCATTTGTTTAAAATGAAAATTGAAGTTCTATTTGTTTCAAATTTATAATACACTGTAGTGTAATTTCATTGGACTTACACTTATACTAGCCTACTGATGACCCGCTTTCTTATTAAGTATAGATTTAACAAGAATTATGTATCTTTATCAAATTTCACAAAGTTTTACCAACAAATTATTTCCAAGAAGTATAAACACCCTTGTATGTATTGTTTCTTATTGTCTTACTTTGTATCCCACCACCAGTGCTCTTTGCCCTTGACCTCCACATAAGTTATGTTGGCCTTTATTTCTTTCATTAGGCGATACATTCTGCGCACAAAAAACGGATGGACTGTTCTGTCATCTGCACCAATTCTTGCCAAAATGGGGATATCCTGCATCAAAATAGAGAATTAAATAATTCTTATAATTCAAACTGAAAGCAAGCAATTACAGTGCATGTCCTACATAAATTTTTTTTAACTAGAAGTCTGACACTGTAACTATTGATTTGCACTCATGGAAGAAGAGAAACGCTACAGCATGGGTTTAACTCCTTTGTTTACAGAATTATGTATCTTAAAGTTTCTTAACTTGTATCAATTTTTTACCAACAAGAGATGTTTGTAAAACACTTATGACCACTTCCCCCAAATAATTGGAATTTTTCTAAGTCCAAGGGACATAACTCTGTCAAAAATGGCTCAATCACAACCAAAACTGACCTTAACCTAGATATTCTTATGATAAATCTGTATACCAAATTTTATTTCAATAAGTGCAACCTCTGCGAAGAAAATGAACGGAAACTGTAAATTATTGAAATATTTCACAGTCCAAGGGTCATAACTCTGTCCAGTAGTACTTTTATCTCACTTACTTTGATGTTGGTGATGTGTCTGTCTACATCATTTTCTGCTATACAAGCCTCCAGTATAAACTTTATGGCAGGATCCACATGACTTGCTGAGATGTCATGTCTATAAAATTCAACAATGTCATATCATTCAATAAGAAATTAATTGACACTTTAAGGAAGATTATCCTCTTTTCATTAATTTTTTTTTGTAATCAAGACAATACTTTTTTGCACAAAAGACACAAAGTTACCGGGTAGATTAAGTAAAATTCACAATACCATGCAGTCTATAAATTCTGAAAGTAATTATAGTAAAGATGAAAATTCTATGAAAAAATTAGTATTTTTCATATTAACAATGAAATCTTTCATTGGATACCTAAAGAAAAGATTGCTGTCTCCATACTCTTCCTTCTTTATCCAGCCTGCCAGGGTGACCAGTCCAAGGCTGCGGTCAGGGTAATGAGTAGCCAGGTGCCAGGCTCCGTGTCCACCCATAGAGTGACCTGAGACAAAAAAGTTATGTATTACATGTACTTAGGCTAGATATTGCACAAATATTATCAAAGCAGGGGTCATATGCACTCACCAAAAAAAAATGACTTACCAGCATAGACAACTCTATTTGGGTCAATTTTCTGTGATACCCAGTTCTGTCCCTTCACAAGGTCCTCCAAAGAAGAAAGTGCAGAGAGGGCAGTAAGGGCACCTGGCCCTTCCCAGTTATGTGCTCCATGTCTATAATTAAGGAAAACAATATTGATTTTAACTGAATTTACAAATACAAGTATACAGTTATATATTTCATGAAAGCCAAAAAAACCTATTAATTTTCAACTGTATTATAATTTTTGTTGCAATTTCTCTAAATTAGAACATTGATGTCATTTATCTTAAAATATCCCAAATTTATAACTGATTCCAATAATAACATTAATAGTCTTTATTGAGCATCAAAAGATTAAAAGTTACAAAAATCAATCCTACCTGGTTGGAGCCAGCAGCCAAGCTTCGTCAACCCCAAAGATGTATTCCCCATCTTCCATCCTTTTGTAGCTGTCTGCCTGATTTTGGGGAGGGACGGTTGTCCCATGCAGTGTAAGCAAAACAGGACAAAGCTCAGAATCACACTGTTTGATGGGCTCCACAGCAGCGGCTTGCTGTATAGAGCCATCATGGTCCAAAAACGTAAACAGAAATGATTGGCCAGATTTCCTACATCTTAGCTGTAGTGGTAATGAATACACTCCTTCGGAAGTAATGATTTTTAATGTCAAATGAAATTGTTCACAATCTTTTGAGCTGATTTTGTTTTCTGTGTTAAACTTTACTGGAATGTGAGAAGTCTGTCCTGGTGCTAAATTGAAAGGACTCTCCAGAGCCAGTTCAACTTGTGCGCTGCTGATTTTGGACACCTTGACCCACTTGGAATGATGATAATTAGATATTGGAATTGATATATATTTACTAAATAAGTACCCATTTACTATATCGGGTAAGAACTGTGGCTCCAAAACTCTTACTGGGCTTGAATCTACTTGAAATGTGCACTTCTTGTTTGCAGTCACCTTTGTTCTTAAATGTATGTACACGGTATGGACACCCCGGGATAGATGAACACCGAACCAGAACTTTTCTCTGTGATATACATCACTAGCTACAGGTATGTCATCAATATAAACAGTATGTATACCTAAACATTGAATTAGTACATTCTGGTCCCTTTCATTTATATAAAGTTCCCCTAATATCCACCCTTGCCATTCCGTTATTCCTACTGATCCAAGAGAGTTAATCAATTCATTCCATTGAACTGTAGGAGAAATCTGAATTCCATTTTCATGAGAGTTTTGCTTGAAAGTTTTCCATTCTATAAAAGTGTCTTTGACAAGCTCAGAATAAAATCTTTCACCTTTTCTGTACCTGTATTTTGAAACATTCCTTATTCCACCATACGCTTCCAATGGATCTCCGTCCCACTCTATTTTTCCTATTACAAAAGGGCCAATGAAACTCCAGTCATCAATGTATGTGTTTATAGGCCCTTTCAGTTTAGATGCCAACTTAAAGCAAAAGGATGCTTGTGTTGTTTTTGAATCTCTTTCATATAAATCCCCCAATATTGTCCATTTTTTCCAATCTTTTGGATTTTCTAGCATTGCATCAATATAACATGGAAGGACTTTTGTTGCCTACAATTTAAGATAAACCACATTTCAAAAATTATTTTCAAATCTTTACTAAAAAAAATGTTTAACTTTTTCTTTAAAAAAAAAAACAACAAAACAATGCTTTTCTTGTTGACATTTTAAAATCAAGAGATGGACTCAAATATACTATGAATTGTATATTAATTTTCATAAGGAGAAGCTCTTAAATAGCTATAAATATGATCTTACTAAGGCTCTTGTTCAAATGTGCCAAAGAAATCATGCATGTTCAAATATTAGTTTCAAATTTTAAGAATTAATGAATTTCGCCCCCAATGAAAATCAAGGATTACTTTGATAAGCAATGAATTTAATGTTAAAGTAAATGACTCTTCAGAATAAACTCAAACCTTGTCTGTAAGACGTTAATTGTCCAAAGTCCTTGATGTAATTTTCTTTAGAGAGCATGTTATTTTCTCTGTTTCAAGTTTTTTCTTCTCCTTTTCAAGAAATTCTCTGCCACTCTGGTGGTAAATACAAAAATATATATAAACATGCTTAAGAATATGTATTTTGCATGTCAACATTATAAACTTGCATGGTAGCGTAAACAAATAGCATATCTGCACAATTATCACACATTAAGATTTTGATCAAAATAATTCGTATGCCAACATAATTATGATGCATTCTTCATGTATTTTTTTTTTTTAAAGAGTTGCTACTTGCATGTTACTCAACACTATTTTGCATTTTGACATATGTTTTTTGCATGTCAACATATTTTACTTTTTATGTTAGAGGGAAGAATTTTGAAATGCATTGTTGAACAGACAAGAGACTTTTTGGGGGGAAACTCACACACGAGGAAATCAAATTTGTTCGATTTTTTTACCTTGTCATTTTTTGCTGCAAGACACAATCCTATGAAGATAATGATGCATGCTGAATAGCTTGCCATGTGTGTTTATCAGTTGTCAACAACCGTTGAATCAACGTGTACTTTCACTATCAAGCAGACGCCTTTTCGGCGTAGCAGATGTTGGATAAGTCGTACTCTTTATAGCTTTTCTAATAATGTGTTGTTTGTTTTATCTTAGAATTGAGAATTATCTAAATGTTTTATGAATCGAAATAAATAATGCATTACTTTTCAAAAATTCGAATGACAAAATAACTCATAATTTTTTTTTATTTCAAAAGAAAGTGATCACGAAATTTTTAAGAACGTCTTTAATATTTATTTTTCCTTGTCTTAGTTTAAGAAACGTTTGAAACAAGGGATTTTGCATGTGAAACATTTTTTAACTAATGACACTGAATATCATACGATCGGCTTCCAAACAAACATCTAAACTTTGGAATATTGGACTTGGACGTGTGTTTGTGTCCAAATCATCCATTATGTCAGGACAGTCCAGGAATTCCTGGATAAAGAAAGGTGATTGTTTACTGCGACATTCAAACGAAGTTGTTTTCTGTCATTTTCATGTCTCTTTTTTCCCTCAATTTGCAAAAATTGCAGACAACACCCATCTTTTTCAGTCTATTCTGCCAAGAATTATTATGAATGTCTAAGTAAAAACGTACTTTTTAATTCAGGGAGGTAAAATATTACTACAGTTGTTTAGAAAAGGATTTATACATGAATTGTGACTTAGATCAGTAATCCTTATCCTGTGTCAAAACAAGAAATTAACTGACAATGATGGTTAACTAAGTCTGTTTCCTTTATTTTATCTTTAAGATGACCCAAAACTTGTGTCTGGGAAGCAAAAAGATATTTTTGAGGACATCCTCGAAGACCGTCGTCACTCCAGTGATGCCAAATGGGCATGGCACGCTCGAGATGTTCCTCTTTATAAAGAAAACAAACCAAGATCACCTGAAGAGATCAAGAAACATGTACTACACAGTGATAGAGTCAAGTATGCCATAGAACAGGCAAGTTTCAATCATCAGAAACATTGTCATACATGTATTTGATTGTCATAGGTGTTTAAGTGCCTGTGATGACAAAGTACCTGTACTGTAAACATATTACATTTGGCTGTGTATTCTTTTTAGCGGCTTTGGCGGAATGCAGCAACCGCTAAATCAAGTACAACGCTAAATGTCTTACACATATACACATAAATAAGAATATGAAGAAATGCACTAAATCAAATCTACGCTAACTTATTCAAAAGTCCATTTCTGCCAAATATTGTACATGCTAAATATAATACATTTACAGTATTTCTTTATTAAATGGTGATCAGGATCACATCCTATGTTGTGATGGCATCAATAAAAAAATTGATTAACTTTACAGAAATTCTGGTTAAATAAATTATGTGAAAATTTTTGTTTTGTGTCTTGAATAGCATTTATTTACTGGGTAAGATTCAAACCTAATACAGTATGATCTGTTGTGACATTTACAGGTATATTCACTTTATTGATTTTAAAGTGAATAAAAATTTTCTGTCACAATTTAACTTTAACATAACTATGAATATACTGTTTTTACAGGTTTGTGAAGAGAGTGGCTTGCCAATGGAAGAGATTCACAAACAGACTCTGGAGATCCTAAACGAAATGGCCCACAACCTCAGCATAAATGCTATTCGGGGTTTTGCAGTGTTTCTGGTCAAAGTTATGAAGGCCCTTTTCAGAAGAATTTATGTCAACGAGGAAGGTGTACAAAAGGTCCTGCCTCTTGATATCTTTAAGATTAATCCTTTAATGTTCACAGGATCATTAATTATGTGAAGAAATGTTACTTATGACTGAACATTGAAAGCATTATTCTCATAAGATATTACTACAGATATGTTTATTTATCATCCTGGTTTGACTCTGTACATATTTATAACAATGTTATTTCCTGTTCTTACTTTATCTTCATCCTTCACAACATAGTTAACAAATAAAGACTTAGCTCTTTGCTAGATTTAGATTTTGTGAACTGCAATACAAACTATAACAATGTGCATGGTGTTTTGCAAATTATACAAATTCTTCCTTTTTTCCAGGTTCACAGCATGATTAAGGAGTACCCAGTGTTAGTGATGCCCACACACAGAAGTTACTTTGATTTTCTGCTGGTCTCATTTGTTTTCTTCGCCTACGAGTTGCCCCTCCCAGTTATTGCTGCTGCCATGGGTATAAAATTTTAATGAAACTGAACATTAACACACACACACACACACGCATTTTAAAAAGGATATGTCTGCTTTTAGATATTTGTTCAAAGAATAGATTAAGTGAGTTACAATGAGAAAATCTATGTTACACATATTATGAATTTTCTGTTGCAATTAGCTTAATAAGAAACCATTTAACTTATATTTCTGGCTCAAATATTGAAAAATGCAGAACACTAAATAGCTGTTGTTTTTTCTTCTATCCAGACTTCAGCAGTATGAAATTCTTTGGTTGGCTGTTGAGGAATTGTGGTGCCTTCTACATTCGGAGGAGCTTTGGAGATGACCAGCTTTACTGGGCTGTGTTCACAGAGTACGTACAAACACAGATCTGTCATGGTGACCATCCTATTGAATTCTACGTGGAGGGAACCCGAAGTCGAACACTCAAATCCTACTCTCCAAAATTTGGTATATTTTCATAACTATCTTTGAACAAGTATTTCCATGTACAAACTGTAGTTCATTGGTTGAATGAAAGCATGAACTATATAGATGTACATTCTTCCTCCATCAAGGTTTATTTTAAGGAGATTGATTTCTAGGTATGTTGTCGGCATCACTTGAGCCCTACTTTAAGGCCCACATCCCAGATATCATGGTGTTTCCTGTCAGTATTAGTTATGACAAGGTTTTGGAGGAGACATTGTATGCCTATGAACTGCTGGGAGTCCCTAAACCTAAAGAATCCACAGGGGTAAGATTGTTATTGTTTAACTAAGTAGAAATGTTGAAGAATATACATGTATTGCAAAAGATTGGTTGACCTTTGTGTTCAGTAGTAATGATATTTTTTCTAATCAATTGATTCCATGTAGCTTTGTTTTTTTTATAAAAATTCCCATTAATATATTTGAACTCCCTTCTTAAAATAAGTTAAAAAATTTGTCTACATAGAGTGATGTATAGATACTGCTTTTTTCATGCAGGCATTATTAAAGGCAAGGAACATTTTGAATGAGGATTTTGGAAATGTTCACATGTACTTTGGAGAACCAATTTCAATAAGGCAGTACACAACAGGAAAGGTGGATAGGAGTGTTCACAGTTTAGCTCCTAGGTATGTAAGAATTTTCTATTTGCTACATCTTTGATAAGTATACAAATAACAAAGAAAAATCACCTACTGAACAGCCTCATTATAATTTTAAACAGTTTTGAGGCAGTTTGTTTGATATGAAAGGATATGAACCCACTGTAATACTCTTGCCTCTTGTTTATTTAGACATTGCCATGCTTTTAATTTTACTTGTATATCAAAACCAGTTTGGTATTAAAGGCTTGCAGAATATGTTCATTAGTATCTGGTTATTTTATTTAATTCTAGATACATAGCTAGTTTGTCTAAAGAAGAAACAAACCTCCTCCAAACCCTTGGATACGATGTTGTCATGAAGCACCTGTCTAACATGGTTATCTCCCCTTGGTCTCTGATTGCTGCTGTATTGGTTCAGAATAAAGAGGGCATTACAGTCAAACAGCTGACTAAAGAAGTGGAGTGGATCAAGAGACAGGCCTTTAATTTAGGGGCAAATATTGACTGGCCAGGTAATTGGGTGTATGTAGGAGGGGGGGGGGGTGTTGCAGAAGTTACAGAATATTGTTCATGAAATATTTCTTTAAAATAAGCTTGTGGTAAATGATTCTGGAGTAAACCAATGAAGTACCATTATTTGCAAAAACAAATACGTTATTGATTGACTGAGGAGTATAATTGCTATTATCCACACAAATAATATTATATGTATAGATCGGATATTAAGTATGTTTTCAAACAACTCTAGATATCTCTACAGAGGTTGTCATTGGATAAAAATGAATATATATTGACATTTGCAGGTAATGAGACAGCTGATGACATCATCAGAAGTGCACTTGATCTTCATAAAAACTTTGTACGAGTGAGCGAAGACGACGTAATAGAACTGGTTTCTGTGGTAGCACCTCACCAGAAGGGGACTCAGGATGAGTTGATGCAGTCCGCGGCTCAGCATCTTGTCCTCACTCTGTACAGGAATCAACTCATGCATGTCTTTGTTAGGATTGCAATGGTCACCATCAGTATTAATGCCTGTCCAAATGACACCCTGTCATTAGGTTAGTAAAGAAGTTTTCTTTTTATATATGCAGGGTTTTCAAAATATTTACATAATGGTAGATTTCTTAAAAATGTGGTTTACTTATCATCCACTGAGAATGGAAAAATATTGCATAAACAATTTACCGGTAAAAAAAATGATTTGTTGAGAATTCTAGATTCTGAGCATGAGCCACATCAGTTTTGAAAATGTTTGCTATTGTAAGACTTGAGTTAAATTACTCAGACAAAAGGTTTTCATTTACATGACTCATACATGTACATAGTAATGTTTGTAATTGTACAGTATAAATGCAGTGAGTCTGGTTCAAATAACCAGTAAAACACTCATTTGTACTACTACAAATATAAGTTACACTGTTTTTATTTCAGAGGAACTTTTTACCAAATACTCCTTCTTAGAGCAGCTCCTGAATAGAGATTTTATTTTTAGACCTGGTAGTACTAAACAGGTAGGTTTTCATTTGTAGTCATTTGGGAATTCTATAATGACAAAAATTTTTTTTTGAGTTGCAAAAGTCCAAGCTTATAGTCCCATGTTTTGATTAGGTACAACAGTTCCCAATCAGTTTTCATATTCATTGTTTTGTAGGACTTCGAAAATGCTGTGTTGACCTTGACTCATAATTGCGGCGTCATAATAAAAGATCACCTAGTCCAGATAAAGAGATCCCAGAATAAATACACCACTTTTTTCAGTCAGATGTTTGAGCCATTTCTTCTTGGATACTGGGTAAGTGCTGACTGATTAATATTTACACATTGCAACAAGGAAAAAAATATCTGAATGAAAATCAGGTGCATTTACAACATGCACCATTATATGAGAATTAAATTGTACTCACTTTTGAAATAATATGCATCTTTAAGTGATTAGCACATGCAGAATAGGCATATTTCAAATTCCTATACATTTGATTGCATTTCTTCATATTTACAGGTATAAGCTTTAAAGATTGTTAATTTTGGTCTTTTCAGATTCTCTGTCGATGCATATTATCAACACAAATAGATGTTCATAATAAACCAATAGCCAAGCCACCCAAAACAATATCCCGGGAGGCCCAGACGCTGGGGGCGCGATTACTAAGGGAGCGGTGTGTCCGGAATCTAGAAGTTCTCTCTTTGGACTTACTGGGAAATGGGCTTCATGCTCTAGTTCACATGGGAGCAGTCAGGAAAGAGAAAAGGTCAGATGTTTATATTATGTTGGACTCTTAATACGAAAACAAACTGATCATTTTCTTTGTATTGACTAATGGGTTAATTTTTTAATTTTTAATCAAGGCTCACTATTCCTCTGTTTACTATGATATTTTGCTTTTAAAAACCATACAATTTTTAAGCATAACTTCTTGGGCAAAATTTGCTAAAATTGTTTTTTAGTTTGACAATTTTTTCAAAGGAATAATGGTTATTTTATAAATCTTGTGAGGATGTCTATGAATTTCAGGGAATTTATGCTTTATGAATCATCTTGATATTACAGACTGTAATTGATTCAGAATTCTCATGTTTTATGATTTACATGTTTTTACAGAGATGGACAAACATACATGTTCCCAAACACAATTGTTTTGACCAGTGTGTGTTCTCAGCTAGGTATGTCTTTGTTTCTCCTTGTGAGTTTAAAAAAATTGATAATGATGATAAAAGCATAAAGCTTCGGGCATTCAATGGAGTGAGAATTAGAATTGAGATTACTCTGAAAAACATGAAACAAGAAGCAAAAACTGATTGGTCTTAGTGCATATTTTCAAGAAAAATGATGAAAGTAGCATTTACAGGAATACATTTTTTTGTATTTACAGAACAGTTTTTTGAAGTTCCACAGATTCCAACAACTAGTATCAATGTAGAGTCCAAAACAGTTGTCATCACTGCCAAACTGTGATTGGAATATTCAATACTGTCAAAATGTGGTAGAAATATCCACTTTTGACAAACTGTGACAGAAATACATATATCTAGTACTGTCAAACTCCAACAGAAATACTACTGTCAAACTGACAGAAATTGAAGTACATGTACACTGAAAATCTGTGATAAAAATATTTGTCTTTGACGAACTGTCTGAGACTGCCTTCATCCATAGCAGAGAATATCAGTCATAAAATGCTATTAATTATGATTATTGTTAATGATCCTGCTGATTGTTTGCCATTTCATCTTTTGAAAATGTAATTGTTTCTTGCTCAATGTATAACATTGTCATATGTTGAGGATTAAAGTGTATGTATGTTGTAAACATATCCATGCTGTCATAGTCATACTGTATAAAGAATGATAGACTGGGTCCCTTGACCCATCTAAAGGGCTCTAAGATTATAATTCATTTAAGATACATGTACCTGACATAATGAAGTAATGAAGGAGTCAGTGTGCTTTCTGGTTTGTGCATTAATTTTTAAAGTTCCGTAATTTTAAAAGTGAGATAGCACCTTCCCCTTACAAGCACTACAAAGATACTCTGTTAATACTATTTGTACTGTATGTAGATACATGTATTTAATTTGCTAGCACCAAAGGGTTATCGGCAATATATTAGATATTTTGTTGCATCAGGAAAAAGGGCAGTTCAAGAAATTGTAAAATATCAATATTTTTAGTTTTTTTATGGAGATACAATATGTATATGAATTTATTTTTGTTGCACTGTCCTGTTCATATACCTCTCAAAGTCAATTTTTTTTTATATGATAGCTGAATTTGTGTGCATGAAAATCTGTAGCATCATTCATAATTGGAATCTACTAAACCAAGTAATCATGCATCTTCTATTTGAGTTATAGCAATGCAAAGCAGTCAAAGTTTTTCTATCTATATTTTCAACAACACACTGTATCTCTGTTTCTAATACAATGTCTTGGTCAAGTTTGGCATGATTAAATTTAACATGTTTTGCAGCTAAAGTGCACATTGTAGGGAAGACATTTGATTTTTTAGAAATTGGATTTTATTTTTGTTTTCATTAAAAAGCATTTATTGTAATATGAAGTCAATGCGATGAAAATAAGATCTTAAATCTGCTAACATTACATCTTACCCTAAGGGGTGATGTGCATGAGCAGATCAATGTGTTAATTTATATTTACTGGTAGATAAGTGTTTAAAATAAGGCAAAGAAAATATAATGTAAAATAATTTAATAATTTTGTAAGTTAAAAAAATAATAGTTACAATAAGTGCCAACAAAATATTTTAGAAGGTACATGTACTATTATATAATAAATATTTTTCCATCACAATCATATGGCATTATAATGTGACATAGATAAAATGTTCTACAAATGTGAATATTCTCCCAATGACAAGTATATTTTTGTATGTGAAATCCAAAAGCTCTGTCAATTTAATTGAAAGGTGCAATACAGGACTTTTTTTTTTTACATTGTCTAAGGGTAAAAAAGCATACATGTATATTAAAATCATTTTATTCCTTTAAAGTAACTGTTCTGCCAAATATTGTCATTTTTTAAAAAGAAAGTTTATTTATTGCCTTATTATTATTTTTTTTTTATTAAATGATATATCATGTATACAGTTTTGTCTTAAATTGATGACAAATAAATATTTCAACTTTTCTTGACTTTGTTGAATGTGTAAACATCAAAGTATATGCATAACAATTTGGGACTCATTTTATAGTAATAACTTGACAATTTTCTTTGGTTTCTCTCAATTTTACAACTCACAAAAAATGAACCAAATATTGAAGACAACAAATATCAGCCACGAAAAAATATAGTCAGAGTTTTAATAGGCCTAAGTCATGTGGACACTTGTGGTTAAAAAAAGAGTTAAAACAGGGGGATCTGAATATAAATAAAATCATATCTTTTATAGTTATACAGGTATAATAAATGGTGTACATATATGAAAGTCCCTTCAGCCAAATGTGTTTATACTGTATGTCATAATGTAAGAATTTTAAATTTACTATAAATACTATAATAATAATAATACTGTTTGGTCATCAGTGACCTGTTAATTCTTTATAGTATTCACTGTCCTCTGTCTGTGTGTAGATCTCGTGAGTTACTATATTAATTGATGGTGTGGGGGTCGGGATGTATCTCGTCTCTGTCACTGTGTAAACTATACCCTCCTTGAATGTCTTTAATATGTACAACAATCCACATAAAATAAGAAGAAAACCTGCAATAAAAATATATCAGTTATATGAAATTTTTTGTATCAATACAAACAGCAGTGATCAACTTCAACATTAATTTATAAAAAAAAATATATTCACTATTTTGTTCTGAGGCACACATATGCCATGAAATACCTGAAACACCTCTTCTCCACCCCCTAACCCCCCACCCCCCATACTACCACCACCCACTTTGCAGCCAAGTGCTCTGGTTCAGAAGTGTCATGTTGTAAATTTTGAATTTACCTGGTGGAAGTAAATACAAAATTTACAACATGACACCAGATTCACGGGAGCGGCTCAGATGAATTGATTTTCACGGAAATAAAACTCACCACTAATTATCCCTAAAATGATAAACTCACCACTAATTATCCCTAGAATGATCCTCATTCCCTCCAGGAAGACGGGGATGGAGATGAGGAGGTAGAGGATCCCCTTCTTCCAGTTGTCCATCCACATGACGATCTGCCAGCAGGCACAACAGCACCCCTCCTGTCTATCAGTAAAATAGGTCATATTAATTATGGGACCTTAAACTGACATGTTCAAATACAGTGTAACTTGTCTAATCCGAATTATGTGTATTCCAAAATCTTGCCTAATACGATGTTACCTTTAACTAAGTCTCTTTAATTCAATAATAAATTCAATTATTTAGAATTTTATCAAATCTGGGATGTTGTTTGAGCTGGATAATTTCTTCAGAACCAGAGGTGTTCGGATTAGACAAGTTTCACTGTATCATCTATCTAAAAACATTGTGTTATTTTGATACGAACTTCGAATTCTTGTCGTTTCTTGTTGTTTTTTTTTCCAATCTTAATTATACTGTAATTTGAATATTTTGTAATTTACAATCAAATGTGAATCAACATCATGGAAACGTCCATTCAGCGTTGGTTGCATATGTTTGAATAAAACTTGATAGCAGCTTTTAATTTATTTGGACTTACTTGCAGCAGACAGATTTATTGATAATCCATGCTAGTTCAAAAAATGTCACAACCGTAGATGCTCCACTACAAATATTGAAAAAAAATCTCAATTAAAGTTTTGCAGGCAATATGATGAACTGATCTAGATATTGTGAAATCAATAATTAATCAGATTGGCCTCTATATGAAACAATAAGTGCCTATGCCACGAACCCATGTTTTTTTCTTCTACCCACGAAATTTTGACCTCATGAAAATAGTAATTTTATAGTATGTCTAATATTTACATTTTCAGAACAATTTCGAGTTGAACTTCTTGAGTAGATATAATTTTTCTTTTAGAAATGCGTGATATAATCTATGTCAGGAGTATAATGTTCTTTATAAAAGAACTTACTAATATGCCACGAATGTCTACTATTTGCCAGTGTCAAAATTAATTCAACGTTTTTTTTAAGATAAAATGTAGCAGGTATATAGACAATTGGAAAAATACAAATTAATTGATTTCCTACATTTAAAAGACGGATTTGTCCACTTTTCGATTCCTACCTAGTTTACCTCTTTGATAATTAACTTACATTTTATGTTCATAATGTATAGAAAAGGAATGGTGTAGGTGTATATATACGAGATTTAGTTTCCATTTCATTAACTCTGAGACTAAGTCTAATTCCACATGTAATGTAGCAACTATCAATGCATGGGCGTCGGAAGCAAATTGAAAGGGAGGGAGGGGGACTAACCCAACAAAAAGGGTAAACCCCAATTTTCAATGCCTATATTATGTGAATGTTTGCACCCCCGGTTCTGACACCTATGCAATTACTATATATAATCCACTTAGCAATAAAATGTTGCGTGTAAAAAAATTGGATTTACATGTATATCATTGATGATGAACCTTAATAACATTACACAGAATAATATGCCTTTCTGTTTATTATAAATGCTAGTTACAATTCAGTTTCAATTAAATTCATGGGGGGGGGGGGTTGGTTGGTTGGTTGAGTCTGTCTACTTGCAACTTACTACTGATAAGAAGAGCTTTCCCTGCCTGGTAATTTTTTTCAACAATTTGGACCTCCCAAAAATCTTATTTCCCCTTTCTTAATGGATTTATCAATGTTTTTGCACTGGATATGTTATATATTGTTTGTTGAATATGCAGTGTGTTTATTGATTGACCAGGCTTCATTGATTACGTGCCTCTCGTACATATAAGATGATAAACGTTCTCACGTGCGTTTTAACACCCCTTTCCCCCGTCCACTTTCATCGATTTGCGCAACGTCAAAGATATGGTCTAGGATGTATTTCGTACATTATTTCAGTAAACCTTTGAATGAATTGTGTGTGAAATATTCTCATCCTTATTAAACATTGTCTGCTTGCTTCAGCTTATAGTTCAGACCGGGACAATAATAATTGGAATACCGGTATATTCACTTACACAAAAATATGTATTTTTGCTAAGTTTACCTACATCAAATAAAATCCAACATATTGAGTGTGTGTTTCTTTGTCCTGTACAACGTATACAGCTGCTGCCCACATTACTACAATTATATAATAAACATTTTCACTACATTTCTGCACTGAGTATTAGTAAAAGGCTTAGTTAATGAATCCTGTTTTTCAAAACGAATTTAATTGAACATTGAACTTTCACATTACGAATTAAACGACCAAAACACAAACAAAATTAAAGACACTGTTAGAAAGGAATTGCAAAATATAATTCTTTGTTGAATTAAACTTAATACAATAAAGTCTGAAAAAAAATAGTGGACCATGTTATGTATCTAATAGTTAAAGATGCACGTTAACGTTAGATCCGCGCCCCCACTTACCGGCCAGTGTCGCCAGCGTTGACAATCTTGCAATGATTGTGATGTGGCGTAGAAAGGGCGGGGTTTTCGTGGGGGATGCTGTCAAAATGCGGTCCTTTTCTCCCGCAGTCGTCGTCATTTTATGCCATATTGCTGTACTATCGCTGAATCATTATCTGTAACAATTCATAAATGATTCACTGGATATGCACCAATGATGGCGTGGTAATGATTACTATATTTAATTTTGGTTCAATGAACGAAAAGATCAACACTGATCCCCATATGTAGACATAGTCTGCAATGTTGATACAGCTTTTTTGCTGCATTTCTGAAACGTTGGTTTGGGCTGTTTACGATTTTACAACCCTTTTGATACTGAACGCAACTTGTTTTACATTCTAGCAAATACACACAAATTACCAACACATACATTGAAAATGGCCATGTCCCCGCTTTTATTTTTCAAAAAAGAGAATTTTTTGGGTCTTCATAGTGTAATTTGTATTCATTACAAACTTACCTTATATTTACTTGTATATTTACCAGCCCATAATCAAGGTATGTTGAAATGACACCAAAAATAAAATCTTTGACAGACGTAGTAAAATTTAAATATCTTTCCCTTTAAATTGAACAAAAAGTTTATTTTTATAAAAAGTTATTCTCAAGTTTCCAAAAGCGATACACAGAGAGGTTATGAAACAAGCCTTCTACGCCCGATCAATTTCTTTTCGTTTCAAATACATCTACCAAAATAAATACTAGTACTAACCTAAAGTCCCATCTGATTTAGTCCAATGTTCAACGTTTTTTTTTCTCTCTAAAATTTATGAGTTATCATTTCAGCAAATACGTTCAATTAACTATCTGTACCAGAATAGATCGATTTTTCGTATTTTGTCCTCTTGCGAATTCTTTGTTCAGGCTGAAGCATAAAAACTGAAGAAAAAAAATGACACAACTCGATATGATGACAGCTGTTACATGTTGCTGTACATTACACTAGCACTGGGACATTATAAACACTTAGGAGTGCCTGAAACCGTGAAGTTCATACCCTTTGTGCAATTTGCAGAAAAATGAATCTTTCGATTTTATATTAATTAGTAACTGACAAGTAATATCCTCAAGGCGCATGGAAAATATAATGAAACATATCAAAAAATTCTGTAAGGGACAACTATATGATTCCAAAGGAGGTGGCAATTTTTTCCTAGTCCGATTATTGATTTTAAGGGCGAGCGAATAATTTCTAAAACGAGACAACCTATTGACAAACAAGTTGATGAAACAAGAATACGAACAGATTCTTTTAATTTTTAAAGTCAAAATTTCGCAAGTTATATTATTGATACAATGACCTTTACAGCAAAAACAATCTCTCAGTTAGTCAAATTCTGTTGAACATTTTCATACGAATTGTCAGGTCATTGATCACAAACTGAATTTCTTTATGAGTTTTTTTTTTTCGTTTTTATTTCGATTTTGACAAGGACGTACATACAATTTTATTATTATACCTTTTAGGTACCGGTATAACGTTTTTTTAAATTTACTGAAAATTTCAGTAAAACTAATAGGGACTATAACTCATGTGGTTCGGATTTATTATTTCTCTCTTCTCCCCCCCCCCCTTTCTGCTGTATGCACTGTACTTCACCAACTGCAATATAATGCTCGATCGTGAGTAAAGTGTACGCTGTGGGCCTGAGCTATCTATTAATTTAATATAGTGATAAATCTCTAACATATAACTTTCAATATTGACAGTTTAATCTGAAGGAAAGGAAAGAAATTTGAATGATAAGAGAGATCTGCACAGCTCATATAATTTTTTTTATTTCTTTCAATATTAAGCTCTGCACATCCCCCACAAAATCAGTACACAAGAAAATTGTATTAATTAGTCGAGTTTCCATCCAGCAAATGAAGTTCTCGTATACCAACGAATGCTTTCTATGAAGGTAGTACAAGCCATGAGTGATCGGATATAAACATCGTCATGTGCATTTAATGCTACAACTATAGTCCCCGAATCGGAATCATAATCTGCACCAACGTCATCAGTTTCTCCAAAAGTGCTACTCAAAATATCGTCGTTAACGTAAATTCCGTATTCACATCTTCCATGGTCACCAGTGTAGATAGTCCATGTAAAAACATAAATCCCTGCAACAGGAGCTGTGAACGTCCCACTGTGCCCATTATATCCCCCACCGAAATTTGATTTGATGACGTCAAAAATGATCATATGGTGATTGCTTGGATTTTGCTCTGATTTTGACATGTAGGCATAGAACGCTACTGGATTATTACCGGTAGTACCAACGTTAACTAGTCTCTTCCCATTGCTTATAGAAGATGGTTCTAAAAGTAAAAAGTATAAATTTTTTTTGTTTCACAAAATATAAATGACATGTTAGATGTTATATCTGCATACATGACCTGTCGGAGAAATTGAACCCATGGCCAACCATTTTCCTTTTATTAAAAATCAAATGTATGTATTACATAGGCGTCGGAACCGGGGGGGGGGGGTGTTACCTTTTTTGTTGGTTTAGCCCCCCCCCTTTTCAATTTGCTACCGACGCCTATGTATTATATATAATAAATGTATTTACCGATTTCATTTTGATCAGATGCAGATTTTTTCATTTTCTCCACATCATAT